>NW_025334096.1:105642-162239 GCF_014858855.1 Bufo gargarizans
ACAGTCCAACCAGTTGCGTGTTTCCAGGCCACCCCACAGCCGCGCACCCCAGTGCATTGTGGGTGGTAGATTTATGGCAGCCTGATATGGAAAAGAACCATCTCCTAGTAAAAAGTCATTCAATATTCTATCGGTCTCCATGTTAAATCCGTGCCTCCAATCTGAAGCTGTAACCTCGGGCCAGCGATGCCCACCTCCATGAGAAGTCTGTGCCTCCCAGACCCCCACAATGCACTGTGCCTCCTGTCCGGGTGGTCGTATGCTTGGACTGACTTGCTGGGTATCTCAGTGTGGCTTTGTAGGTGCCTGAAAACAGTATTTCTGTGCCCCTCAAATCAACTCAACGTAGCAGCCCAGAACGCCATGCATGTCTAATGGGCACTGATAAGATCCAGGGGAACCGGCCACCTGCCAGAGCAGTATCGGTGCGGGCACCCCTGTACCTACACACCCACAGCACACACTGCATGTAGCACACACTGCTGAAACCAGGACCACCACAGTCTAGAGGTAAGTAGTCTCCATTATTATGCAGGAGCAGAAACCCCGATCACAAACTCGTACAGAGTCCGGAGCTACATCCTGTATTATCCTCCAGAGCTGTACTCACTATTCTGCTGGTGCAGTCACTGTGTACATACATTACTTATCCTGAGTTACATCCTGTATTATCCTCCAGAGCTGTACTCACTATTCTGCTGGTGCAGTCACTGTGTACATACATTACTTATCCTGTACTGATCCAGAGTTACATCCTGTATTATACTCCAGAGCTGCACTCACTATTCTGCTGGTGCAGTCACTGTGTACATACATTACTTATCCTGTACTGATCTTGAGTTACATCCTGTATTATACTCCAGAGCTGCACTCGCTATTCTGCTGGTGCAGTTACTGTGTACATACATTACTTATCCTGTACTGATCCTGAGTTACATCCTGTATTATACTCCAGAGCTGCACTCACTATTCTGCTGGTGCAGTCACTGTGTACATACATTACTTATCCTGTACTGATCCTGAGTTACATCCTGTATTATACTCCAGAGCTGCACTCACTATTCTGCTGGTGCAGTCACTGTGTACATACATTACTTATCCTGTACTGATCCTGAGTTACATCCTGTATTATCCTCCAGAGCTGTACTCACTATTCTGCTGGTGCAGTCACTGTGTACAGACATTACTTATCCTGAGTTACATCCTGTATTATACTGCAGAGCTGCACTCACTATTCTGCTGGTGCAGTCACTGTGTACATACATTACATCCTGTAATTCTGCCAGCAGAATAGGGAGTGCAGCTCTGGAGTATAATACAGGATGTAACTCAGGATCAGTACAGGATAAGTAATGTATGTACACAGTGTCTGCACCAGCAGAATAGTGAGTGCAGCTCTGGAGTATAATACAGGATGTAACTCAGGATCAGTACAGGATAAGTAATGTATGTACACAGTGACTGCACCAGCAGAATAGTGAGTGCAGCTCTGGAGTATAATACAGGATGTAACTCAGGATCAGTACAGGATAAGTAATGTATGTACACAGTGACTGCACCAGCAGAATAGTGAGTGCAGCTCTGGAGTATAATACAGGATGTAACTCAGGATCAGTACAGGATAAGTAATGTATGTACACAGTGACTGCACCAGCAGAATAGTGAGTGCAGCTCTGGAGTATAATACAGGATGTAACTCAGGATCAGTACAGGATAAGTAATGTATGTACACAGTAACTGCACCAGCAGAATAGCGAGTGCAGCTCTGGAGTATAATACAGGATGTAACTCAAGATCAGTACAGGATAAGTAATGTATGTACACAGTGACTGCACCAGCAGAATAGTGAGTGCAGCTCTGGAGTATAATACAGGATGTAACTCTGGATCAGTACAGGATAAGTAATGTATGTACACAGTGTCTGCACCAGCAGAATAGTGAGTGCAGCTCTGGAGTATAATACAGGATGTAACTCAGGATCAGTACAGGATAAGTAATGTATGTACACAGTGACTGCACCAGCAGAATAGTGAGTGCAGCTCTGGAGTATAATACAGGATGTAACTCAGGATCAGTACAGGATAAGTAATGTATGTACACAGTGACTGCACCAGCTGAATAGTGAGTGCAGCTCTGGAGTATAATACAGGATGTAACTCGGGATCAGTACAGGATAAGTAATGTATGTACACAGTGACTGCACCAGCAGAATAGTGAGTGCAGCTCTGAAGTATAATACAGATGTGTAGGCTGTTTACAGTGACAGATGCTTCTGGATATCAGACATCTGATGCTATAGGATATTGAGCCGATCTGCAATATTCATTAGGACACCAGATGAATCCCCCAAGTCTCTGGCTTCTCCCCAGTATAACGGAGACCATGTGGACGTGCAGGTCATCTATGTGGCCAGTCTGCACATTTAGCCGCCTCAGATACGAGGAGATTTTTAATCTGTCATTTGCCACCGATCTTTCACACGTGAAGCGGCCCTAGTTCAGCTCAGGCCCCGGTGGACAGTCATTACGCGGAGCCCCCTGTAGATACCTGAGGCAGTCACATGGCAGAACAGGCTCTGTGGTGCTCTCTTGGCCCAGTTTGCAGTTCCACTCAGGCACAGCAGGTGGCGCAGCGGAGTGCACAGGGATGAATGGAGCGGTCGCGGTGTGGCGCACGTTCCTGCAGCTCTCCCATCACATGAGCTTCAGGTTTGTAGTTCTAGGGGCTGAGACCCTTCCTGCTTCAGATACAGAGTCCTACTCCATCCACCATCATCCCAGCTGTAGCACTCTGTGGCTCTCCAACTGTCGCACCACAAGTCCCAGCATGCCTTGCCAGACTCAGTCGGAGAGCCCCAGGTTGCTTGTGTCTATTAAGACGCCTTCAGCTCCTCCATCTTGGTGGTTCTTCCTCCTTCTCTTCACTTCATTGACTTTCATTATGTCACCTGAAGGTTGTGGCCGGATCCCGCTCGTCCCACCCATCCATGCAGAGCAGATCCTGGTGCCCAGCAGGGCGAGGGTTCCCCTACATGCCACCACTATAGGAGCGGCCCCACACAGGGCGTCACCCCTCTCTCCTCTCACTTGCTGGATAATTCTTCTTATCTGTTACAGATTTTGAGTCTCTCATGCCGAATACCTTTGAATCTGAAGGTCGCGTGTTCCTGGCTCCAAGGTAACGTAACCGCAACAGTCAATCTTGTCGGGCCCTCTCCGCATTTTTTACTTGGGGCCCCTTTTCTGTTTCCCCCTTTACTCTCTTGGTCTTTTACTCTAACAGGAACCTGTCACCAGTACAGCTTCCTGAAGGTGGCGGTACTGTCCCTCGAAATGTGATGGCGGCGGTACTGTCCCTCGAAATGTACATGAAAGCGGCGGTACTGTCCCTCGAAATGTACATGAAGGTGGCGGTACTGTCCCTCGAAATGTACATGAAGGTGGCGGTACTGTCCCTTGAAATGTACATGAAGGTGGCGGTACTGTCCCTCGAAATGTACATGAAGGTGGCGGTACTGTCCCTCGAAATGTACATGAAGGTGGCGGTACTGTCCCTCGAAATGTACATGAAGGTGGCGGTACTGTCCCTCGAAATGTACATGAAGGCGGCGGTACTGTCCCTCGAAATGTACATGAAGGCGGCGGTACTGTCCCTCGAAATGTACATGAAGGCGGCGGTACTGTCCCTCGAAATGTACATGAAGGCGGCGGTACTGTCCCTCGAAATGTACATGAAGGCGGCGGTACTGTCCCTCGAAATGTACATGAAGGCGGCGGTACTGTCCCTCGAAATGTACATGAAGGCGGCGGTACTGTCCCTCGAAATGTACATGAAGGCGGCCGTACTGTCCCTCGAAATGTACATGAAGGTGGCGGTACTGTCCCTCGAAATGTACATGAAGGCGGCCGTACTGTCCCTCGAAATGTACATGAAGGCGGCCGTACTGTCCCTCGAAATGTACATGAAGGCGGCGGTACTGTCCCTCGAAATGTACATGAAGGCGGCGGTACTGTCCCTCGAAATGTACATGAAGGCGGCGGTACTGTCCCTCGAAATGTACATGAAGGCGGCGGTACTGTCCCTCGAAATGTACATGAAGGCGGCGGTACTGTCCCTCGAAATGTACATGAAGGCGGCGGTACTGTCCCTCGAAATGTACATGAAAGCGGCGGTACTGTCCCTCGAAATGTACATGAAAGCGGCGGTACTGTCCCTCGAAATGTCCATGAAGGCGGCCGTACCGTCCCTCGAAATTCTAATAGATTTAGAATTCCATTCCCGTCAGGCAGATTCTCAGCCAACCACAGCTGGGATGGATCACATGACCTGCTTCTTTCCCCCTGATTGGCTGCCATAGTGTAGGGATCCATCGCTCCTCCGTTCCCTCTTTCTGGGTTCCTGATCACGCGCCCTATCCTCCGTTTCTTGTTTCTCTGACCTCTCCTCCCCGGTCTCCCGCAGGCAGTACTGCCAGGACTTGGAACAGTCGGAAAACAACACAGAGTTCTTGCTGAATTTCATTTCACTGATGGAGAAAGTACATGAAGGTGGCGGTACTGTCCCTCGAAATGTACATGAAGGTGGCGGTACTGTCCCTCGAAATGTACATGAAGGCGGCGGTACTGTCCCTCGAAATGTGATGGCGGCGGTACTGTCCCTCGAAATGTACATGAAGGCGGCGGTACTGTCCCTCGAAATGTACATGAAGGTGGCGGTACTGTCCCTCGAAATGTACATGAAGGTGGCGGTACTGTCCCTTGAAATGTACATGAAGGTGGCGGTACTGTCCCTCGAAATGTCCATGAAGGCGGCCGTACCGTCCCTCGAAATTCTAATAGATTTAGAATTCCATTCCCGTCGGGCAGATTCTCAGCCAACCACAGCTGGGATGGATCACATGACCTGCTTCTTTCCCCCTGATTGGCTGCCATAGTGTAGGGATCCATCGCTCCTCCGTTCCCTCTTTCTCGGTTCCTGATCACGCGCCCTATCCTCAGTTTCTTGTTTCTCTGACCTCTCCTCCTCGGTCTCCCGCAGGCAGTACTGCCAGGACTTGGAACAGTCGGAAAACAACACCGAGTTCTTGCTGAATTTCATTTCACTGATGGAGAAAGTGACTCCAGACTCCAAGCAGTGTGAGTATTGTGGTGGACACCTGGATGATGGTGGTGGTAGTGCGGGGGCTGACATTGTAGTCCTCTTCTACAGGTGACAGCTTCCTCCTGCACAACCTGATCCTGGATACGGGCATCACGCGAGATCTGGCGGACCGTGTCTGGAGGGACAAGGACCTTCTGACGTAAGGGGCAGATTTACTATTAAAAATCCGCAATGCCTGTCTGAGCTTTTTGCGCCTTGTCCCACAAGGGGCGTGGCTTCACAGGAAAGGGGTGTGGTCCGCCTCTGTGCGCCGAAAAGACACTAACATTTTGGCAGGGTAAAACTACGTATAGAATCTAGACCTGGCGCACCGACGGAATTCTAGTGTAAATCTGGCGCAGGTTTTACGATGCTCCAAATTTCTAAAGCTCCACGGACCAGAATAGTAAATGTGCGGCACGATTGGTAAATCCGCCCCACTGCGCAATCGCTGGGGCTTCACAACACAGTGCGGGGCACCAGATATGTGACCCACTACTCATGGCGTCCACATGAGCTCGACAACCAACCAGGACCATAGACGGCACAGGGCGTCTCATTAGAGACTGCTGCAGAGACGTCCTCGGTGACGGTCATGACGTGGCTGCCTTTGCCATAACTCTATGTCCTCCTCCTCGCAGGTACGGGCTCCTCGCCGTCTTCGCTTCTACGGATGGCGGCATCACCAGAGTCTTCCCCAACAAGTGAGTGGCTCTACGGAGAGCGACTGGAAATGTCACATTGTAAAAACTGTCTCGTATGGTCAGATTATCTACCCCATGGGGTCACAGTGATTATACATTCTCTGCTGTCTCTCGTGTCTTCCTTGCTCTCTCTTATGTCATCTGTGTGTCTCCAGGGCTGCGGATGACTGGATGGAGGACATGGAGCCTCATAATGCCACGTTTTATAGAAGAAGCCTTGACAACAAGGGCTATATATTCCGAGCACCTTATAGAGAACGTAAGTTATGAGAGAAGAGGCGTACGCGAAAGGAGGAGAGGAGGAGTGCGCGGAGGATTGAGGAGGAGTGTGCCAAAGGAGGAGAGGAGGAGGGGTGCGCGGAGGATTGAGGAGGCGTGCACGGAGGATTGAGGAGGCGTGCACGGAGGATTGAGGAGTGGTGCGCGGAGGATTGAGGAGGAGTGTGCCAAAGGAGGAGAGGAGGAGGGGTGCGCGGAGGATTGAGGAGGAGTGTGCCAAAGGAGGAGAGGAGGAGTGGTGCGCGGAGGATTGAGGAGGAGTGTGCCAAAGGAGGAGAGGAGGAGGGGTGCGCGGAGGATTGAGGAGGAGTGTGCCAAAGGAGGAGAGGAGGAGGGGTGCGCGGAGGATTGAGGGGTGCGCAGAGGAGGAGTGCGCGGAGGATTGAGTGTGCCAAAGGAGGAGAGGAGGAGTGCGCGGAGGATTGAGGAGGAGTGTGCCAAAGGAGGAGAGGAGGAGGGGTGCGCGGAGGATTGAGGAGGAGTGTGCCAAAGGAGGAGAGGAGGAGTGTGCCAAAGGAGGAGAGGAGGAGGGGTGCGCGGAGGAATGAGGAGGAGTGTGCCAAAGGAGGAGAGGAGGAGGGGTGCGCGGAGGATTGAGGAGGAGTGTGCCAAAGGAGGAGAGGAGGAGGGGTGCGCGGAGGATTGAGGGGTGCGCAGAGGAGGAGTGCGCGGAGGATTGAGTGTGCCAAAGGAGGAGAGGAGGATGTGCGCGGAGGATTGAGGAGGAGTGTGCCAAAGGAGGAGAGGAGGAGGGTGTGCGCGGAGGATTGAGGAGGAGTGTGCCAAAGGAGGAGAGGAGGAGGGGTGCGCGGAGGATTGAGGAGGAGTGTGCCAAAGGAGGAGAGGAGGAGGGGTGCTCGGAGGATTGAGGAGGAGTGTGCCAAAGGAGGAGAGGAGGAGGGGTGCGCGGAGGATTGAGGAGGAGTGTGCCAAAGGAGGAGAGAAGGAGGGGTGCGCGGAGGATTGAGGAGGAGTGTGCCAAAGGAGGAGAGGAGGAGGGGTGCGCGGAGGATTGAGGAGGAGTGTGCCAAAGGAGGAGGGGTGCGCGGAGGAGTGTGCCAAAGGAGGAGGGGTGCGCGGAGGATTGAGGAGGGGTGCGCGGAGGATTGAGGAGGGGTGCGCGGAGGATTGAGGAGGGGTGCGCGGAGGATTGAGGAGGGTGCGCGGAGGATTGAGGAGGGGTGCGCGGAGGATTGAGGAGGGGTGCGCGGAGGATTGAGGAGGAGTGCGCCAAAGAAGGAGAGGAGGAGGCGTGCACGGAGGATTGAGGAGGCGTGCACGGAGGATTGAGGAGGCGTGCACGGAGGATTGAGGAGTGGTGCGCGGAGGATTGAGGAGGAGTGTGCCAAAGGAGGAGAGGAGGAGGGGTGCGCGGAGGATTGAGGAGGAGTGTGCCAAAGGAGGAGAGGAGGAGGGGTGCGCGGAGGATTGAGGAGGAGTGTGCCAAAGGAGGAGAGGAGGAGGGGTGCGCGGAGGATTGAGGAGGAGTGTGCCAAAGGAGGAGAGGAGGAGGGGTGCGCGGAGGATTGAGGAGGAGTGTGCCAAAGGAGGAGAGGAGGAGGGGTGCGCGGAGGATTGAGGAGGAGTGTGCCAAAGGAGGAGAGGAGGAGGGGTGCGCGGAGGATTGAGGAGGGGTGCGCGGAGGATTGAGGAGGGTGTGCGCGGAGGATTGAGGAGGGGTGCGCGGAGGATTGAGGAGGTGTGCGCGGAGGATTGAGGAGGTGTGCGCGGAGGATTGAGGAGGGGTGCGCGGAGGATTGAGGAGGAGTGCGCCAAAGAAGGAGAGGAGGAGTGTGCCAAAGGAGGAGAGGAGGAGGGGTGCGCGGAGGATTGAGGAGGAGTGTGCCAAAGGAGGAGAGGAGGAGGGGTGCGCGGAGGATTGAGGAGGAGTGTGCCAAAGGAGGAGAGGAGGAGGGGTGCGCGGAGGATTGAGGAGGAGGGGTGCGCGGAGGATGGAGGAGGGGTGCGCGTGGGGGGGATTTAGGAGAGGAGGGGTGCGTGGGGGGATTGAGGAGGAGTGCGCGGAGGAGGGGGAGAGGAGGAGGGGTGCGCGGAGGATTGAGGAGGAGGAGGGGTGCGTGGGGGGATTGGGTGGAGGAGAGGTGTGTGTGTGTGTGTGTGTGCGTGTGAGGGTCTTGGCATGGAAGAGTCTAGTTGAGGGATGGATGGAGCGATGGAGAGACATGGAAGATGGTGAAGGGCAGGAACGTGGCAGATGAGGACTCTGAGGAACGCAGGAGCTGAGGACGGGACAGAGGGTCTGAGGAGCACCTGACGTAACCCCCACCTTCTCTCCTCAGCTGGTTACCGACCATCAGATATGGAGAATAACACGGTGGGGATTCTGGTGAGCACGACGGTGGACCTGGAGATTGACGGCAGGAAGCTGAAACCTGCAGGTGAGTTGCATGGCTGGGACTGCGGGGGGCGCTAGAAGTCACCTGTCACGCTATACATTTGGACATATATTACGTCTTGGTGGTTTGTCCTTTTTGCCATTTTTTTCCCATAGTTGTCGGGGTAAAGTTGGATCTTGAGGCTTGGGTGGAAAAGTTTAAAATTCTAGCCAGTAACCATTCAGAGGCAAATCCTCATGGACCACGCAAGGTGAGCCCCCCATAACCCTAGATCCCCTCCGGCCACACGTGGTCCTCATGGACCTGTAGATGTACTGACTGCAGCATCTTCTCTCGTCCCCAGCAATGCAGTCCTTCCAGCAGCTGCGAGATGGACTGTGACATCAACAGTGAGGTAAGTGGCCTCGTCCTGCGATCTGTCCACCACCGTGACATTGTACCAAACCCTCCCCTCCCGGCCCATCAGTAACCCAGCACCCCGGTCATTTATCAGAGCAGAGCTGTAGACATCGTGTCATTGTGTCTCCTCTGTAGGATTTACTCTGCGTTCTCATCGATGATGGCGGATTCCTTGTCATGTCCAACCAGCAAGACCACTGGTCCCAGGTAACGGGAATTCCGACTGCCACATCTCAGCTAAGACTGAAGGGGGATTTTAGCTCTGAAGCTGCCAAATAGTGAGTGCAGCTCTAGAGTGTAATACAGGATGTAACTCAGGATCAGTACAGGATAAGTAATGTATGTACACAGTGACTGCACCAGCAGAATAGTGAGTGCAGCTCTGGAGTATAATACAGGATGTAACTCAGGATCAGTACAGGATAAGTAATGTATGTACACAGTGACTGCACCAGCAGAATAGTGAGTGCAGCTCTGGAGTATAATACAGGATGTAACTCAGGATCAGTACAGGATAAGTAATGTATGTACACAGTGACTGCACCTGCAGAATAGTGAGTGCAGCTCTGGAGTATAATACAGGATGTAACTCAGGGTCAGTACAGGATAAGTAATGTATGTACACAGTGACTGCACCAGCAGAATAGTGAGTGCAGCTCTGGAGTATAATACAGGATGTAACTCAGGATCAGTGCAGGATAAGTAATGTATGTACACAGTGACTGCACCAGCAGAATAGTGAGTGCAGCTCTGGAGTATAATACAGGATGTAACTCAGGATCAGTACAGGATAAGTAATGTATGTACACAGTGACTGCACCAGCAGAATAGTGAGTGCAGCTCTGGAGTATAATACAGGATGTAACTCAGGATCAGTACAGGATAAGTAATGTATGTACACAGTGACTGCACCTGCAGAATAGTGAGTGCAGCTCTGGAGTATAATACAGGATGTAACTCAGGGTCAGTACAGGATAAGTAATGTATGTACACAGTGACTGCACCAGCAGAATAGTGAGTGCAGCTCCGGAGTATAATACAGGATGTAACTCAGGATGAGTGCAGGATAAGTAATGTATGTACACAGTGACTGCACCAGCAGAATAGTGAGTGCAGCTCTGGAGTATAATACAGGATGTAACTCAGGATCAGTACAGGATAAGTAATGTATGTACACAGTGACTGCACCAGCAGAATAGTGAGTGCAGCTCTGGGGTATAATACAGGATGTAACTCAGGATCAGTACAGGATAAGTAATGTATGTATACAGTGACTGCACCAGCAGAATAGTGAGTGCTGCTCTGGGGTATAATACAGGATGTAACTCAGGGTCAGTACAGGATAAGTAATGTATGTACACAGTGACTGCACCAGCAGAATAGTGAGTGCAGCTCTGGAGTATAATACAGGATGTAACTCAGGATCAGTACAGGATAAGTAATGTATGTACACAGTGACTGCACCTGCAGAATAGTGAGTGCAGCTCTGGAGTATAATACAGGATGTAACTCAGGGTCAGTACAGGATAAGTAATGTATGTACACAGTGACTGCACCAGCAGAATAGTGAGTGCAGCTCCGGAGTATAATTATCACGATCGGCGTAACTGTCACATACGTAACACGGAGGGAGGAAAAGAGGGAGGCCCTGCCCTAGTGAGAGGGAAGGTGGTGACCCCTGACTCACCTTGCGTCTGGCACCTGGCTGCCCTGTCGTCCCTAGACGGGTTCCTCACCCGTACGCCGATCACGTGCCTAAAACCCTGGCTTTCCCTAGGATGAGCCCTAGATAGTGAACAGGGCGGTGGGAACACTAGTCCGCACCACTAGCTCTAGAGGAAAACACCAAGGGGAGGACAGACAATACAAACTAAACATATAATCCCAGGTGGGCAACAACAGGAGACAACAAAAGCCCAACAGGGATCCGGAGGGTAGCACTCTGGAACAACAACCAGATTCTCAGCTCCAGTGGGTCAGCATAGATGTCCAGGCAGGAAGCTCTATAACTGGCAACAAGAGAAGTGTGAGAGGAGAATATAAGGAGGTTGGGAGTGGCAGACAAGAAACAGCTGAGGAGGAGAAGCTACGGATCCCTGAGTGAGACAAAAAGGATAGCAAGGCAAACACAGAAAACAAACACTAAGAAACACCGTGATCTTTAGACATAGAGCGCGCAGCCACCCGCTGCGACTTCCTGACCCCGGGTATAACGGAGTCAGACGTGGCTCTTGACACCCTCGTGACAATAATACAGGATGTAACTCAGGATCAGTACAGGATAAGTATTGTATGTACACAGTGACTGCACCAGCAGAATAGTGAGTGCAGCTCTGGAGTATAATGCAGGATGTAACTCAGGATCAGTACAGGATAAGTAATGTATGTACACAGTGACTGCACCAGCAGAATAGTGAGTGCAGCTCTGGAGTATAATGCAGGATGTAACTCAGGATCAGTACAGGATAAGTAATGTATGTACACAGTGACTGCACCAGCAGAATAGTGAGTGCAGCTCTGGAGTATAATACAGGATGTAACTCAGGGTCAGTACAGGATAAGTAATGTATGTACACAGTGACTGCACCAGCAGAATAGTGAGTGCAGCTCTGGAGGATAACACAGGATGTAACTCAGGATCAGTACAGGATAAGTAATGTATGTACACAGTGACTGCACCAGCAGAATAGTGAGTGCAGCTCTGGGGTATAATACAGGATGTAACTCAGGATCAGTACAGGATAAGTAATGTATGTACACAGTGACTGCACCAGCAGAATAGTGAGTGCAGCTCTGGAGTATAATACAGGATGTAACTCAGGGTCAGTACAGGAGAAGTAATGTATGTACACAGTGACTGCACCAGCAGAATAGTGAGTGCAGCTCTGGAGGATAACACAGGATGTAACTCAGGATCAGTACAGGATAAGTAATGTATGTACACAGTGACTGCACCAGCAGAATAGTGAGTGCAGCTCTGGGGTATAATACAGGATGTAACTCAGGATCAGTGCCTGTAGATTATATGTGTACAGTCATGTGAAAAAATTAGGACACCCTTTGAAAGCATGTGGTTTTTTGTAACATTTTTAATAAAAGGTTATTTCATCTCCGTTTCAACAATACAGAGAGATTAAAGTAATCCAACTAAACAAAGAAAACTGAAGAAAAGTCTTTTCAAGATCTTCTGTAAATGTCATTCTACAAAAATGCCTATTCTAACTGAGGAAAAAGATAGGACACCCTCACATGTATTCCCTCTTAAATTGGCTCAGATCTCACACAGGTATATCACACCAGGTGCACATAATTAGTAGATCGTTACTCTGCATGTTGAATGAGGCTTGCCCTATTTAAACCTCAGACATTTAGTTTGGTGTGCTCCTGACTGTTGAAGTGAGAGTGAGCACCATGGTGAGAGCAAAAGAGCTGTCAGAGGACTTCAGAAAAAAGATTGTAGCAGCCTATGAGTCTGGGAAGGGATTTAAAAAGATCTCAAAAGATTTTGAAATCAGCCATTCCACTGTCCGGAAGATAGTCTACAAGTGGAGGGCTTTCAAAACAACTGCCAACATGCCCAGGACTGGTCGCCCCAGCAAGTTCACCCCAAGAGCAGACCGCAAGATGCTAAAAGAGGTCTCCAAAAACCCTAAAGTGTCATCTCGAGAACTACAGCAGGCTCTGGCTACTGTTGATGTAGAAGTACATGCCTCTACAATCAGAAAGAGACTGTACAAGTTTAACTTGCATGGGAGGTGTGCAAGGAGGAAACCTTTGCTTTCCAAGAGAAACATCGAGGCCAGACTGACATTTGCCAGAGATAAAGTTGACAAAGACCAGGACTTCTGGAATAATGTTCTTTGGACAGATGAGTCCAAAATTGAATTATTTGGACACAACAGCAGAGGACATGTTTGGCGTAAACCAAACACAGCATTCCAAGAAAAGAACCTCATACCAACTGTGAAGCATGGAGGTGGAAGTGTCATGGTTTGGGGCTGCTTTGCTGCAGCAGGACCTGGTCAGCTCACCATCATAGAATCCACGATGAATTCTACTGTGTATCAGAAGGTGCTTGAAGAACATGTGAGACCATCAGTTAGAAAATTAAAGCTGAAGCGGAACTGGACCATGCAACATGACAATGACCCAAAACATACTAGTAAATCAACCAAAGATTGGCTGAAAAAGAAGAAATGGAGAGTCCTGGAATGGCCAAGTCAAAGTCCAGATTTGAATCCCATTGAGATGCTGTGGGGTGACTTGAAAAGGGCTGTACGTGCAAGAAACCCCTCAAACATCTCACAGCTGAAAAAGTTCTGCATTGAGGAGTGGGGTAAAATTTCCTCAGACCGATGTCGAAGACTGGTAGATGGCTACAAGAACCGTCTCACTGCAGTTATTTCAGCCAAAGGAGGTAACACTCGCTATTAGGGGCAAGGGTGTCCTATCTTTTTCCTCAGTTAGAATAGGCATTTTTGTAGAATGACATTTACAGAAGATCTTGAAAAGACTTTTCTTCAGTTTTCTTTGTTTAGTTGGATTACTGTAATCTCTCTGTATTGTTGAAACGGAGATGAAATAACCTTTTATTAAAAATGTTACAAAAAACCACATGCTTTCAAAGGGTGTCCTAATTTTTTCACATGACTGTATATCGGGTGATCAGATCGTCTCTGTGTTTGTTGCTGGTAATTTCAGTCAGACATAAAACAGACTAAGTACATAACTGCAGGTTGCGTTGTACGCAGATCCTGATTGGCGCGGTTTTTGTCGCCAGGGCTGATACATAAACATGCTCCTCACTCCGGAGGTTAATTGCCGTTTCACGGAGAATTTGTCTGTAATTCAGAAATCAGGTCTCAGTGACGGCGCTGAGCGGGTTATGGCGGGTGTATCCGGGTTATTGCTCCCAGTTATCGGCCAGTACAGGTTATGGGGAGTTCTGTTCTAGGACGGGTGAATTTAACCCATTGCTCTCTGATTGGTTGCTATGGGTAACGAGGCCACTTTTCCTTTCCCCCAATGTGTGTTTTAGGTCGGGAAGTTCTTCAGCGAGGTGGACCCCAACCTCATGTCTGCTCTGTATAACAGCTCCTTCTTCACCAGGAAGGAGTCCTACGATTACCAGTCACTGTGCGCCCCCAAAACCGAGAGCAACAAGGGGGCCGCCCCCAGAGGCATCTTTGTGGTAAGTGTCCCTAGCAGGGGCCCGAGATCTGCACAACCCCAGGGAGGTGACTCTCCTCCAGTCACCTCCAGAGCTGCATTCAGGGCTCTGCTTGGTTCATCGTAGCTCCTTCTGGGCGAGTCTGTGACTGCAGCTCTGGATGTGACTAGAGAGTTAATGCAGCAGCTGCTGACCTTGAGCTCCTCTTCCCCAGCCGACAATCGCGGACATGCTGAACCTGGCCTGGTTGTCGTCTGCTGCAGCCTGGTGAGTGTGTTAGTCCTGGAGGCTCCGCCTTCCTTGTCCCCGCTTCAGTCAGGTCACGCCCCTCGACGCCATCTTATATTGGACTCTCTCCGCAGGTCGCTCTTGCAGCATCTGTTCTTCAGCCTCATGTACACCAGCTGGATGCACGCGGGTAAGAGCCAAATACGTCTCCTAGTCGGCGACCACATCCTGCCGCAGGCGGGAGCGAAGTACGGGGCGGTATTGCACGCCCCCATTGGTTGCCGCCTGGAAACCGTCAGTAAGCCGCAGTGGGTTTGATCTGGTGAGAGATTTCCATCCAACCCTCCGATTACCACAGATTCCTAACGCTACTTACTGACGGTGAAGCTGGTGTTACACAGGCGCTGGCGTGTTGCCATGGTGAGGTAGGGTGGCTGCCATGTCTGGTATCTGCGGCACTGACTAGGCTCCGCCCACTCCCCCCGTTTCTTCCGTCTCCACAGAGGACATCATGGCCGAGAACCTGGAGCCGCGAGAAGCCAGCTGCATCATGAAGCAGACCCAGTATTACTTCAGCAACCTCAACGCCACCTACTCCGCCGTCATTGATTGCGGACCCTGCTCGCGGTTAGTCCGGTGCGGGGGCGGGGGATGGCCGCAGAGGTAAGAAGGCTAAATTAACCCCTGTATCGCTGTCTCTTTGCTCTGACAGATATTTCCACGCCCAGAGACTCTCAAACACAAACCTCCTGTTCGTGGTCGCCGAGACGATGATCTGCAGCCAGTGCGACTCCATGAAGCTGGACCAGGCCGAGACGCGCTGTATCCTTCAGCCGGGAAGATATGGGGGGGGGGGTGTCAGGGCGACCCGACGCGATGAGAAACTGTGCGAACCTACCCTAATGGTTTGTTACAGTGTGTCAGTGCAGACAATCCTCTGTTGCTGCACCTCTATTCACTGACAGCAAGCAGAGATCCTGGAAACACAAAGGTATTGAAGCACAGAGTCTAGCAGAAGGTTCAGCTCCTTAACTCCTGGTCACAGCTGAGGGTCCGGAGCAGTGTGAACTGGTGCAGATGCCCCGATATCGTAAAGGTCCCCACGTCTGCTTTGACTACAACCCTATGGTACTGGTCTGTTCTATACCTCACCGATGTAGCAGAGCTGAGTGTGTCCAGTCGTTAACTCACTCGGCTCTGCTGCATCTGTCCATCAGTCCCGCATCACTTTGTCCTCCCCTCACTCCCGCCTCTTGTGTCTCGCAGGAGGACACCTCGGACTGTGGACGGGGCTCCATGTTCCGACCGTCTTGGCTCCTGTTGGCGTCTCTTCAGCTGCTGCTCCTGCTCGGCGGCTGCTCCTCGTCCTCCGTGGGTCGGGGCCTCTAGAGGGGCCCCGCTTCCTCCCTCCGTCCTGAGGCCACTTCTTCTGTAGTGATGTGGTTACCATGACAAACAGGCAAACGCCGCTCTTCCGCGTTGCACTGAATTACCACGACAACCACCACTTGATTTGGATGATTTTATGGCGACAACAAGGAGACCTTTAAGTGTCATCAGGAGTTACCATGGCAACCAGGAACCTAGACAGCACTTACCTGCGAGCGGGAGGAGCCATGGCAGCTCCCAGAACTTCCTGTTTCCTGTTCGTCCGTCTGTCTCCATGGTTCCTGTCCGTTCACCCGATTTTCTGTCTTATAAGTTGCGGGGGTCACGGGGTCAGCGCTCTTTGACCTCCTTGTCCATGTCTATAGCTACTGTAAGGAGCAAGAGCTCTTAGTGATGATGTCATATCTTCCCGGGTGATGTCATAGCTACCCTTAGTGAAAATATTATAGCTACCCATAGTGATGATGTCATATATACTCAGGGTGATGATGTCAGAGCTGTTCTTGGTGATGATGTCATATACCTATGATGATGTCATTTCTACCAAGGTGACAGTCGTATCTACCCATGGTGATGATGTCACAGCTCATTGTGATGTCATATCCACTAATGATGCTGTCAGTTATAAATGGTGATGTCATATCCTTTTCGGGTGGCCTCACGGTGATGATGTCACAGCGATCCTTGGTCATCTTTTCATGGCTTTCCATATCATCGTCACATACAAAGGAGTCAGAGTTCTTCTCATACGGGAGGGGGGGGGGGGGGGTCGGGGGTTTAGGACAAATGACTTATAAGCAAAGAAAATGGACAGTGACCGTTGTCAGACTCCAGGCAGCGCTGCCCCTTTAAGTATCGCAGATCATTTTGGACAGTGTCTGCCGCTCCTTCCTGCAGGAGTGCAGCTCCGGGGGTCTTGTGCTTCTGCAGTTCTGCCCCTTATTAAGTGCCAAAGCTGCGTTTTCCTCCTTTCACCCTCTGGTCCTGGGGCTGTCAAGCTCGGCCCCCGCGGTCAGGCGAATTTCCCCGATGTATGATTTTGCACCAAAGAATCCGGTCTGTGACACCGCTGCTGCTTCCCCTACACGTGAGCGTGAAGGCAACGCCCTCATAGGTTACTGTCTCTTTAAGAGAGCCCCGCCTCCAGCCGATCCGTGTGTTCCTCATGTAATCCGTTTTTTTCACTCTGTGAGTGTGTAGACCTGAAATACTCAGTGCCAGCTGTGATAATCCCAAGACAGAGCACAAGCATCTCACAAGCACAGGGGACCTGCGACCCCCAAAAACCGCACAGAAACCGTCGCAGTGTGTCAGCGAGGCACGGCCAATCATAGCACAACCTGGGGGAGGGGTCTCAACTGTGCTCCGCCCTTCAGACCAGATGATGACCGAGAGCAGGGACCGAGAATGAGGCGCCAAACCTCCAATTACTACGCTTTCCCCCCGAAATTGGAGCATCAGCCGCAACCTGGGAAAGCTGGGTACAGTCAGCAGTCGTCCCTAGCACCCCGCTTTCCCAGGCTCCTGTATGGCGCGTCACCTTGTTCTGCCCCATATAAATGGGGGATCAGGCAGATTGTCCCTTCAGGCTTCCAGGAAAGCTGAGTGTCGCCATCCGTGGGCTTTGTATGGGAGATCACCCAGCTTTCCCTGGAACAGATGATGAATCCAGGCCCTCTATACACTGGGGGGACTTTGCTCCTTTTGTAGCCATTTGTTGCCTTTTTGGCCTCATCCTCGTCTACGTCTCATTCATGCCGCCATCTTGCTTGTCGTCCGCCTCCAGTGATTAGACCTCCCTGCGGTTCTGGACACAGCCGAATGATGGGGGGGGGAGCCCCCGCTCTGCCAAGGGGGTCGGGAGTCATGAAGTGAACCCCTAGTGGTCATGTGTTTGCTTGTAGCTTTGCTGTGTGTGGCTGTTGTTTTGGGGGTGTCTGATGTGTGTGCGCCAGGCGTCCGTCCGCTCGCATCCTCCACTATAAATAGGTATAAATATCTATAAATACTATATATATGGTGCGCGGCGCCGGTCATCGACTCCTCCTCATGCGTCCGTGGCTTTTTTCCGGTGACTGGAGCAGATTATTTATTTGTACAGAGAAGTCCCACAAGTGACGAGCGTTTGTACGAGTCGTGCGTGATTCTGTAAAATATTTTCAAATGGTTTATTACAAAGAATCGGTTAATAAATAATGTGCATATTTTCACTTCATCGCCGCCTCTCGTCTCATTCCTGCGCTGCGACAGAAACGTCCCTATGACAACAACACCTGGCCCGCAGCGCGGCCAATCAGAGCTCACCTTTCACTTTCTTACCTGTGCTGGATTCTGATTGGCTGCTATAGAGTCCCCCCAAAATCCAAGGACAGGAAGTGTTAACATAGGGACACAGAGAGACCTCAAGTGTTGTCATGAGGACAAAGACTATGTCCTCGCAGGTGATGGGGGTTATTGTCCTGGGGCATCATGGTCTATAATCATCATCTGGGAGATGTTGGACCGATCCCTCATGAAGCCATGGCGTTATTCATTTATTTTCATTGAGGTCCTCCAAGATAGCATCTCTTAGAAAACCTTCAGTTTACAGACGACAGATGTTACACTTACCGGCCTATAGTTTCCGGGCTCTGTTTTTGGACCCTTTTTGAATATTGGCACCACACTTGCTATGCTCCAATCCTGTGGAACACTCCCTGTCAGTATAGAGTCCTTAAATATCAGAAATGAAGGTCTGGCTATGACATTACCTAATTCTCTTAGGATACGGGGGTGTATGCCATCTGGTCCCGGTGATTTGTCCATTTTTTATCTTAAGATGCGGCTGTACTTCTTCCTGGGTCAGACAGGACACTTTTAATGGGGAATTTACTTTTACATTTCATCTGACAGTTTATTTTCCTCAGTGAATACAGTGGAGAAAAAAAATATTTAACAGCTTTGCTTTCTCCTCGTCGCTCTCTGCGACTCCCCCCTCATCACTCTGTAGAGGCCGACACCTTCAGATTTATACTTTAACATTTATATAATTGTAGAACATTTTAAGGTTAGTTTTTCTCTCTTTGGCAATTAATCTCTCGGTCTCTAGTTTGGCCGCTTTTATTTGTCTTTTACATGTTCTATTTGTTTTCCTTATAGTTTTCAGTGCTTCCTCGCTCCCCTCCTGTTTTATTCCCATACAGTTTGTACCTCTCACAATTAGAGTTTAGGATACTTTTAAAAATCTCCCATTTTGTGGCTGTATTTTTATTTTTGAGGACTTTGTCCCAGATAGTTAGGCCTATGGCCTCTTAGTTGGTTATATTTAGCTTTTTGGAAGTTTGGTATTTTTGTGCCTCCCTGAAGAAACACTGTTTTGAATGACAATTGGAAGGTGGCCGTAGGAACCAGGAGTCCATATAGCCTGATGTGTGTAATCTGAATGGATGCCCCGAAAAACCCACCTTCGGGCCCCCAGCAATAGCTGTTCTATGTATTAGGAGGTTCTGCAGCTGCTGAGGTTTATACTAGGAGGTTCTGCAGCAGCTGAGGGGGTGTGTATTAGGAGGTTCTGCAGCAGCTGAGGGGGTGTGTATTAGGAGGTTCTGCAGCAGCTGAGGGGGTGTGTACTAGGAGGTTCTGCAGCAGCTGAGGGGGTGTGTACTAGGAGGTTCTGCAGCTGCTGAGGTTTGTACTAGGAGGTTCTGCAGCAGTTGAGGGGTGTGTATTAGGAGGTTCTGCAGCAGCTGAGGGGGGGTGTATTAGGAGGATCTGCAGCAGCTGAGGGGGTGTGTACTAGGAGGTTCTGCAGCAGCTGAGGGGGTGTGTACTAGGAGGTTCTGCAGCTGCTGAGGTTTGTACTAGGAGGTTCTGCAGCAGTTGAGGGGTGTGTATTAGGAGGTTCTGCAGCAGCTGAGGGGGGGTGTATTAGGAGGTTCTGCAGCAGCTGCGGTCTTCTGTGTATTAGGAGGTTCTGCAGCAGCTGCGGTCTTCTGTGTATTAGGAGGTTCTGCAGCAGCTGCGGCCTTCTGTGTATTAGGAGGTTCTGCAGCAGCTGCGGCCTTCTGTGTATTAGGAGGTTCTGCAGCAGCTGCGGTCTTCTGTGTATTAGGAGGTTCTGCAGCAGCTGCGGTCTTCTGTGTATTAGGAGGTTCTGCAGCAGCTGCGGTCTTCTGTGTATTAGGAGGTTCTGCAGCAGCTGCGGTCTTCTGTGTATTAGGAGGTTCTGCAGCAGCTCTTCATTAAGTCACAGTTTACACAAAAAAATAGAATTCACGTTTTACCCCAGGCTCGCTAAATAGTTGGGAAAGTGGGTGTGGTTTATTGAGAGGGGTGTGGCCTAAAACTTCCAGCTTTATTAATACTGAAGCTATAAAATAAAGCAGACCTGCGTGCGCTCCCATCTGGCGCGTTTATTACGGCGTTTCTTGCTGCAGTCAGAGGATCCGAGAGCGCATCACTGCCAGACAATGTAAGCCAGGCCCGATGGGAGTTGTGGTAGATTTATAATTTACACCAACTTCTATGTTTCTCGTAAATTATACAAAGTGGGCAGAGCAGCGACCTTGGCTGAATATTTGGCCCTTCACAAGAACAGGAGCCGCGTTCCCCCGTTTGAATGGAGTAGCAGACACGCATGCCCGCCGCTGCATTCAGCTCTGTGGGGCTGCCAGGGACCCGTGGGCGCTTGTACTCTGCAGCACCCCACAGACTGGCGCGGCAGCGAGCACGCGTGTCCCCGGTGATCGGCAGGGGCCCCAGCAGTGAAGCCTTCGTCGCTCCTGTGGATAAAGAATACATTGTTGTACAGCCCCTTTAAGTGAAGCAGCTCTGGAGCACAAACTGCTGCTCTGTGTTGGATGATACTTGGCACAAATTTGGACATTGACGATGGAGTCTGATATGAAAACTTCTTTATTAATGTACAAGACGTATACAGAAGCTGCCGCTCGGACCTCGCTGTGATCGGGGGATGGTAGATGAGCCGGCTCGGAGGTCTGACGGCAGCTGCCAGGTGACTGGGGTAGGCACAGGGGCTATCCATTCTTGTTCTGCACCCGGATGAGGCTGAAGCACAGGGCGCAGGCCTCGTAACACGGGTCACACATGCAGTGGACGCAGGAGCTCCAGAACAGCTTCAGGCAGGAGAAGTTCATGTTCCACATCTTTATACAGGGCCCGATGCACCAGATGTGGCAGCACTGGACGCAGGCGAACTCCAGGGCCCAGCAGAAGGCCAGGGGGCAGCCGCACAGCACCGACAGCACAAAGTAGCAGCAGTTCTTCACCCCACCAAAGGTCTTGTAGGACATCGACCAGACCCCGGGCATGCTGTGAGACCCATCAGGCTCCCCAAAAGCGTCTTCAAAGAGAACCTGGAGGGAAAAACAGGAAATCTATAAGAGAAAGGTTCACAGGATGCTCCGCTCATTTACCGCCATATAGTGACACTGTAATCCGGAGGAACTGCCCCGACTGAGACCCAGGAGACGTGATTGGCGATTCCTGCTTTACCCTACGTCAGAAAAAGTGGAACGGTGCTTACTAAATATGGTGCAACTGCTTCTCCTCATGGTATATTATAGAACTGACTGCAGCCACCACTAGGGGGAGCTCAGCGCATAGGAGTGTATACAGTTACCATTGAGCTCAACAGAAGCTGTAAAATAGAAGCTTTTTCTTGTCTCAGTCTAGATCAGGGATCAGCAGCTGGAGGTTGCAGATCCCTGGTGTAGACAATCCCGATGAGCGGCACAAATGTCCCCCCTGTCCTGTGTGAGGACTCGCTCTGGTGGACAGGATTCTTCAACTTGAAAACCATTTTAAAATTGGCATCTGAAGTCGGTTTTGTAGCGGATGGAACCTCGGTGCCGAAGCCGACTTCAGATCCCAGCTTTAAATTGGTTTTCAAGTTGAAGAATCAAAGTTATTCACCGAAGTCTTGCGAGACGAATTTCACCTCCGCGAAGCCCATACGTTAGAGTGCCGGACAGAGACGGATCTCCGTGCAGCATTCAAACAAAGCTTGGAACAACGTGACTTTCGGATCGACCTTCGGAAACCCTGGTACAAAACCATTGCTGAGAAAAAGGTTACGGATTTCTAAAGAACGCATAAAGCGGCCTAAAGAGAAGCGACGAAATGTTCTACGGACAGAGGAGAGCAGGACTGTTCTTACTGGGTGAGACGACCCATAAACACTGAATCCAAGCTGCAGGCCACTGGGAGGACTGGAGAACATGGAGGGGCGAGCAGAATGGGGTGGCGGTGGTTCTCCGACTCTGGAGTCGGCCCATTTATCACATAGCAGGCGCCGTGGACCAGTGTGGATACTGGGAGAGGTCATGTTGTTCAAACAGCAGGTCCGAAATATAAGGGGAACTGCCGTTTCTGCACCACATCACGGATGGCATGGACGCACTATGGAACGCTTCCGTGCGGTTTCTCTCCGCACCGCAAACAGAACATGTTCTATTTTTTTGGCGGTGCGGACGGATCACGGACCCATTCAAGTTGAAAGGGTCTGGATCCATCTGCAGAAACCACACAGATGGGCCCATGCGTATTGTGTCCCCAATGCACGGAACGGCCGAGCAAAGGCCGCGTGCGTGAGGACTGATGTCGAAGAAGAAACGCCCTTGAAATGGGTGACGACCCCACACACCAGTAACGTCCTGGCTCCAGACCAACAAGACTGGTGTCATCAAGCGGCTCAATCCGACGGAGAACCGGTGGCGTGACCGCAAAAATACTGCCAAACCCAAGAATGCAGAGGAAGTCGGCTGCGGTATCTGATCGCAGGGGTCCGAGGCCGCACAGATGGAAGGCAGATGTCAGAAGTAATATCAGTTATCGGTGAAATCTGGAAACAAATGTCCGTTTATGGCGGAAATATTCAAGTTTGTAACTGAAAACGCAAACGGCGCAATTTTTTCAGTTTAAAAATTGCTGTTTAGTTTGTGTTTTCGTTTAGTATTGGATGCGCAGCGCCTCCGGGGATATGGGAAGAAATGCTGTCACATAACTGATACATTGTAACAAACTATCAGCCCGGAGAGACTGGATACAACTGTAACAAAACCTCAGCTGTGAGAAGTATTAGGCCTGTACAGGTTTTCTCTGAAGGTACATTTCACTGGCAGCAAGCAGAGATATTGAAGAATTGGGATAATCCGGGCATGCACAACCTGCGGCCCTCCAGCTGTTGCAAAACTACAACTCCCACAGTGCCCTGCTGTAGGCTGTTCAGCCATGCTGGGAGTTGCAGTTTTACAACAGCTGGAGGGCCGCAGGTTGCGCATGCCTGGCAGATGCCAATTTGGTTATGTCCTCCCACCATGAGGGGCTGTAAGGACCCCCGGTCTGGGGCACTCACCCGGACATGATCGTTCATGTTGTTGGGGTCGCGGTTGTCCATGTCGAGGGGCATAGGCTCGCTGAGGATGGACTTGGGCTCGGCCATGCTGACTGTCCGCTGTGGTCTGGTCAGTGTCTGGGGCCATGCTCCTCCGGCTCCTCTTATAAAGCTCCTGGCCGCAGGTTTCCATGGGGCTGAGCATCAAACAGCAGCAGCGCCGGCCATGGTTACCTGCTGCCTGCGGGCGGCTGTTGTGGAGACGACTGTCAGCAAAGTGACTGACAATGGGGTCAGAGGGGAGAGAGCAGGGTGCAAAGGGCAAATCACCGACTGTGCTCCCAGATAGGAAGGGGGCAGTATATACTGGAAGGGGGGGGGGGGGAATAAGATATATACACCCTACAGACATATATACAACCCATATACACCCTACAGACATATATACAACTCGTATACACCCTACAAACATATATACAACCTGTATACAACCTATAGACATATATACACCCCCGTATACACCCTACAGACATATATACACCCCGTATACACCCTACAGACATATATACAACTCGTATACACCCTACAGACATATATACAACCCGTATACACCCTACAGACATATATACAACCCGTATACACCCTACAGACATATACACACCCTACAGACATATATACAACCCATATACACCCTACAGACATATATACAACCCGTATACACCCTACAGACATATATACAACCCGTATACACCCTACAGACATATATACACCCCGTATACACCCTACAGACATATACACACCCTACAGACATATATACAACCCATATACACCCTACAGACATATATACAACTCGTATACACCCTACAAACATATATACAACCTGTATACAACCTATAGACATATACACACCCTACAGACATATATACAACCCATATACACCCTACAGACATATATACAACCTGTATACACCCTACAAACATAAACAACCTGTATACAGCCTTTAGAGATATATACACCCCATATACAACGTTCAGACATATATACACCCCGTATACACGCTACAGACATGTATACACCCTACAAACATATATACACCCCATATACAGCCTACAGAAGTATACACCCTACAGAGATATATACACCCTATAGACATATATACACCCTACAGAGATGTACACCCCATAAACACACTACAGACATATATACACCCCCGTATACACCCTACAGAAGTATACACCCTATAAACACACTATAGATATGTATAGACCCGTATACATGCTACAGACATATATACACTATACAGTCGTGGCCAAAAGTTTTGAGAATGACATAAATATTGGAAATTGGAAAAGTTGCTGCTTAAGTTTTTATAATAGCAATTTGCATCTACTCCAGAATGTCATGAAGAGCGATCAGATGAATTGCATAGTCCTTCTTTGCCATGAAAATTAACTTAATCCCAGAAAAAACCTTTCCACTGCATCTCATTGCTGTCAGTAAAGGACCTGCTGAGATCATTTCAGTAATCGTCTTGGTAACTCAGGTGAGAATGTTGACGAGCACAAGGCTGGAGATCATTATGTCAGGCTGATTGGGGTAAAATGGCAGACTTGACCTGTTAAAAGGAGGGTGATGCTTGAAATCATTGTTCTTCCATTGTTAACCATGGTGACCTGCAAAGAAATGCGTGCAGCCATCATTGCGTTGCATAAAAATGGCTTCACCGGCAAGGATATTGTGGCTACTAAGATTGCACCTCAATCAACAATTTATCGGATCATCAAGAACTCCAAGGAAAGAGGTTCAATTCTGGTTAAGAAGACTTCAGGGCGTCCAAGAAAGTCCAGCAAGCGCCAGGATAGTCTCCTAAAGAGGATTCAGCTGCGGGATCGGAGTGCCACCAGTGCAGAGCTTGCGCAGGAACTTGTGGTCCATCCTCAAGAGGCGGTGGACAAACAAAAACCCATTAATTCTGACAAACTCCAAGAAGTGATGATGAAAGAATGGGTTGTCAGTCAGGAATTGGCCCAGAAGGTGATTGAGAGCATGCGCAGTCGGATTGCAGAGGTCCTGAAAAAGAAGGGCCGACACTGCAAATACTGACTCTGCATAAATGTCCTGTAATTGTCGATAAAAGCCTCTGAAACGTATGAAGTGCGAGTAATTATATTTCACTACATCACAGACACAACTGAGACAAAGATCTAAAAGCAGTTTAGCAGCAAACTCTGTGAAAACTAATATTTGTGTCATTCTCAAAACTTTTGGCCACGACTGTAGACGCGCAGTATACACCCCGTGTACACACTACAGGGGACATTTCTTATTGGAAGTGCGTGTATTTTTGGTGATAATTAGTAATTTTGGCGCACACAGTTTTCCACGCTAAATCCTGCGACTTTCGCCTCTGTACTCCGCAGTTCGCCGCTTTTCTAACTGTAAATGTAAGAACTGCAGTTGCACCTGGATTATGGCGCATTTACTACGTGTTACGATCTCTGCGCCAGCGCACCCCCTGTGTACAGACATAGGTGCTCTCCACATTGCACTCGCGCCAAAATTAGAATTCAGACAGTTGGCGAAACTTCTGGATCATCTCTGAGACATTCTGCACCTGGATTGGAGTCACTTGTGGTAAATTCATGGCTTGGACAGGATTTGGAAGGACACAGCCCTGTCTATAGAGGATCTCACAGCTGACAATGCATCAGAGCAAAAACCAAGACATGGGGAGGAGAGAACTGCCTGTAGAGCTCAGAGACAGGAGTGTGCGGAGGCTCCGATCTGGAGAAGGGCACAAAACCTTTCTGCTGCACAGAGGCCTCCAGAACTCTTACATGGAAGAAGAACCAGGACTCTTCCTAGAGCTGCCGCCCCCCAAACTAAGTAATCGGGGAGAAGGGCCCTGCTAGGAGAGGAGACCAAGAACCCAATGGTCACTAAAGGTCTCCCAGATTGTGAAAAACAAGATCCTCTGCACGAATGGAACCAAGATGGAACTTTCTGACCTCAGTTCTAAGCATCATGTCTGGAGGAGACCGGGCGCCGCTCATCACCTGCCCAATACCATCCCTACAGTGAAGCATGGTGGTGGCAGCATCATGTCTGGAGGAGACCAGGCGCCGCTCATCTCCTGTCCAATACCATCCCTACAGTGAAGCATGGTGGTGGCAGAGTCATGTCTGGAGGAGACCAGGCGCCGCTCATCACCTGCCCAATACCATCCCTACAGTCAAGCATGGTGGTGGCAGCATCATGTCCGGAGGAGACCAGGCGCCGCTCATCTTCTGCCCAATACCATCCTACAGTGAAGCATGGTGGGGGCAGCATCATGTCTGGAGGAGACCAGGCGCCGCTCATCACCTGCCCAATACCATCCCTACAGTGAAGCATGGTGGGGGCAGCATCATGTCCGGAGGAGACCAGGCGCCGCTCATCTTCTGCCCAATACCATCCTACAGTGAAGCATGGTGGGGGCAGCATCATGTCTGGAGGAGACCAGGCGCCGCTCATCACCTGCCCAATACCATCCCTACAGTGAAGCATGGTGGGGGCAGCATCATGTCTGGAGGAGACCAGGCGCCGCTCATCACCTGCCCAATACCATCCCTACAGTGAGGCATGGTGGTGGCAGCATCATGTCCGGAGGAGACCAGGCGCCGCTCATCACCTGCCCAATACCATCCTACAGTGAAGCATGGTGGGGGCAGCATCATGTCTGGAGGAGACCAGGCGCCGCTCATCACCTGCCCAATACCATCCTACAGTGAAGCATGGTGGGGGCAGCATCATGTCTGGAGGAGACCAGGCGCCGCTCATCACCTGCCCAATACCATCCCTACAGTGAAGCATGGTGGGGGCAGCATCATGTCTGGAGGAGACCAGGCGCCGCTCATCACCTGCCCAATACCATCCCTACAGTGAGGCATGGTGGTGGCAGCATCATGTCCGGAGGAGACCAGGCGCCGCTCATCACCTGCCCAATACCATCCCTACAGTGAAGCATGGTGGTGGCAGCATCATGTCCGGAGGAGACCAGGCGCCGCTCATCACCTGCCCAATACCATCCTACAGTGAAGCATGGTGGTGGCAGCGTCGTGTCTGGGGGAAAACAGGCGCCGCTCATCTCCTGCCCAATACCATCCCTACAGTGAATCATGGTGGGGGCAGCATCATGTCTGGAGCAGACCAGGCGCCGCTCATCTCCTGCCCAATACCATCCCTACAGTGAAGCATGGTGGGGGCAGCATCATGTCTGGAGGAGACCAGGCGCCGCTCATCACCTGCCCAATACCATCCCTACAGTGAATCATGGTGGGGGCAGCATCATGTCTGCAGCAGACCAGGCGCCGCTCATCTCCTGCCCAATACCATCCCTACAGTGAAGCATGGTGGGGGCAGCATCATGTCTGGAGGAGACCAGGCGCCGCTCATCACCTGCCCAATACCATCCCTACAGTGAAGCATGGTGGTGGCAGCATCATGTCTGGAGACCAGGCGCCGCTCATCACCTGCCCAATACCATCCCTACAGTGAAGCATGGTGGGGGCAGTGTCATGTCTGGAGGAGACCAGGCGCCGCTCATCTCCTGCCCAATACCATCCCTACAGTGAAGCATGGTGGGGGCAGTGTCATGTCTGGAGGAGACCAGGCGCCGCTCATCTCCTGCCCAATACCATCCCTACAGTGAAGCATGGTGGTGGCAGTATCATATCTGGAGGAGACAAGGCGCCGCTCATCACTTGCCCAATACCATCCCTACAGTGAAGCATGGTGGTGGCAGTGTCATGTCTGGGGGAGACCAGGCGCCGCTGATCTCCTGCCCAATACCATCCCTACAGTGAAGCATGGTGGTGGCAGTGTCATGTCTGGAGGAGACCAGGCGCCGCTCATCACTTGCCCAATACCATCCCTACAGTGAAGCATGGTGGTGGCAGTGTCATGTCTGGGGGAGACAAGGCGCCGCTCATCACTTGCCCAATACCATCCCTACAGCGTCATGTCTGGAGGAGACCAGGCGCCGCTCATCACCTGCCCAATACCATCCCTACAGTCAAGCATGGTGGTGGGAGCATCATGGCTGGAGGAGACCAGGCGCCGCTCATCTCCTGCCCAATACCATCCCTACAGTGAAGCATGGTGGTGGCAGCGTCATGTCTGGAGGAGACCAGGCGCCGCTCATCACCTGCCCAATACCATTCCTACAGTGAAGCATGGTGGTGGCAGCGTCATGTCTGGAGGAGACCAGGCGCCGCTCATCACCTGCCCAATACCATCCTACAGTGAAGCATGGTGGGAGCATCATGTCTGGAGGAGACCAGGCGCCGCTCATCACCTGCCCAATACCATCCCTACAGTGAAGCATGGTGGGGGCAGTGTCATGTCTGGAGGAGACCAGGCGCCGCTCATCACCTGCCCAGTACCATCCCTACAGTGAAGCATGGTGGTGGCAGCATCATGTCTGGAGGAGACCAGGCGCCGCTCATCACCTGCCCAATACCATCCCTACAGTGAAGCATGGTGGTGGCAGCATCATGTCCGGAGGAGACCAGGCGCCGCTCATCACCTGCCCAATACCATCATACAGTGAAGCATGGTGGTGGCAGCATCATGTCCGGAGGAGACCAGGCGCCGCTCATCACCTGCCCAATACCATCATACAGTGAAGCATGGTGGTGGCAGCGTCGTGTCTGATGGAAAACAGGCGCCGCTCATCTCCTGCCCAATACCATCCCTACAGTGAATCATGGTGGGGGCAGCATCATGTCTGGAGGAGACCAGGCGCCGCTCATCACCTGCCCAATACCATCCTACAGTGAAGCATGGTGGTGGCAGCGTTGTGTCTGGGGGAAAACAGGCGCCGCTCATCTCCTGCCCAATACCATCCCTACAGTGAATCATGGTGGTGGCAGCATCATGTCTGGAGGAGACCAGGCGCCACTCATCACCTGCCCAATACCATCCCTACAGTGAATCATGGTGGTGGCAGCATCATGTCTGGAGGAGACCAGGCGCCGCTCATCACTTGCCCAATACCATCCCTACAGTGAAGCATGGTGGTGGCAGTGTCATGTCTGGGGGAGACAAGGCGCCGCTCATCACTTGCCCAATACCATCCCTACAGCGTCATGTCTGGAGGAGACCAGGCGCCGCTCATCACCTGCCCAATACCATCCCTACAGTAAAGCATGGTGGTGGGAGCATCATGGCTGGAGGAGACCAGGCGCCGCTCATCTCCTGCCCAATACCATCCCTACCGTGAAGCATGGTGGTGGCAGCGTCATGTCTGGAGGAGACCAGGCGCCGCTCATCACCTGCCCAATACCATCCCTACAGTGAAGCATGGTGGTGGCAGTATCATATCTGGAGGAGACAAGGCGCCGCTCATCACCTGCCCAATACCATCCCTACAGTGAAGCATGGTGGTGGCAGCATCATGTCCGGAGGAGACCAGGCGCCGCTCATCACCTGCCCAATACCATCATACAGTGAAGCATGGTGGTGGCAGCGTCGTGTCTGATGGAAAACAGGCGCCGCTCATCTCCTGCCCAATACCATCCCTACAGTGAATCATGGTGGGGGCAGCATCATGTCTGGAGGAGACCAGGCGCCGCTCATCACCTGCCCAATACCATCCTACAGTGAAGCATGGTGGTGGCAGCGTTGTGTCTGGGGGAAAACAGGCGCCGCTCATCTCCTGCCCAATACCATCCCTACAGTGAATCATGGTGGTGGCAGCATCATGTCTGGAGGAGACCAGGCGCCACTCATCACCTGCCCAATACCATCCCTACAGTGAATCATGGTGGTGGCAGCATCATGTCTGGAGGAGACCAGGCGCCGCTCATCACTTGCCCAATACCATCCCTACAGTGAAGCATGGTGGTGGCAGTGTCATGTCTGGGGGAGACAAGGCGCCGCTCATCACTTGCCCAATACCATCCCTACAGCGTCATGTCTGGAGGAGACCAGGCGCCGCTCATCACCTGCCCAATACCATCCCTACAGTAAAGCATGGTGGTGGGAGCATCATGGCTGGAGGAGACCAGGCGCCGCTCATCTCCTGCCCAATACCATCCCTACCGTGAAGCATGGTGGTGGCAGCGTCATGTCTGGAGGAGACCAGGCGCCGCTCATCACCTGCCCAATACCATCCCTACAGTGAAGCATGGTGGTGGCAGTATCATATCTGGAGGAGACAAGGCGCCGCTCATCACTTGCCCAATACCATCCCTACAGTGAAGCATGGTGGTGGCAGTGTCATGTCTGGGGGAGACCAGGCGCCGCTGATCTCCTGCCCAATACCATCCCTACAGTGAAGCATGGTGGTGGCAGTGTCATGTCTGGAGGAGACCAGGCGCCGCTCATCACTTGCCCAATACCATCCCTACAGTGAAGCATGGTGGTGGCAGTGTCATGTCTGGGGGAGACAAGGCGCCGCTCATCACTTGCCCAATACCATCCCTACAGCGTCATGTCTGGAGGAGACCAGGCGCCGCTCATCACCTGCCCAATACCATCCCTACAGTAAAGCATGGTGGTGGGAGCATCATGGCTGGAGGAGACCAGGCGCCGCTCATCTCCTGCCCAATACCATCCCTACAGTGAAGCATGGTGGTGGCAGCGTCATGTCTGGAGGAGACCAGGCGCCGCTCATCACCTGCCCAATACCATCCCTACAGTGAAGCATGGTGGTGGCAGCGTCATGTCTGGAGGAGACCAGGCGCCGCTCATCACCTGCCCAATACCATCCTACAGTGAAGCATGGTGGGAGCATCATGTCTGGAGGAGACCAGGCGCCGCTCATCACCTGCCCAATACCATCCCTACAGTGAAGCATGGTGGGGGCAGTGTCATGTCTGGAGGAGACCAGGCGCCGCTCATCACCTGCCCAATACCATCCCTACAGTGAAGCATGGTGGTGGCAGCATCATGTCTGGAGGAGACCAGGCGCCGCTCATCACCTGCCCAATACCATCCCTACAGTGAAGCATGGTGGTGGCAGCATCATGTCCGGAGGAGACCAGGCGCCGCTCATCACCTGCCCAATACCATCCTACAGTGAAGCATGGTGGTGGCAGCGTTGTGTCTGGGGGAAAACAGGCGCCGCTCATCTCCTGCCCAATACCATCCCTACAGTGAATCATGGTGGGGGCAGCATCATGTCTGGAGGAGACCAGGCGCCGCTCATCACCTGCCCAATACCATCCTACAGTGAAGCATGGTGGTGGCAGCGTTGTGTCTGGGGGAAAACAGGCGCCGCTCATCTCCTGCCCAATACCATCCCTACAGTGAATCATGGTGGTGGCAGCATCATGTCTGGAGGAGACCAGGCGCCACTCATCACCTGCCCAATACCATCCCTACAGTGAATCATGGTGGTGGCAGCATCATGTCTGGAGGAGACCAGGCGCCGCTCATCACTTGCCCAATACCATCCCTACAGTGAAGCATGGTGGTGGCAGTGTCATGTCTGGGGGAGACAAGGCGCCGCTCATCACTTGCCCAATACCATCCCTACAGCGTCATGTCTGGAGGAGACCAGGCGCCGCTCATCACCTGCCCAATACCATCCCTACAGTAAAGCATGGTGGTGGGAGCATCATGGCTGGAGGAGACCAGGCGCCGCTCATCTCCTGCCCAATACCATCCCTACCGTGAAGCATGGTGGTGGCAGCGTCATGTCTGGAGGAGACCAGGCGCCGCTCATCACCTGCCCAATACCATCCCTACAGTGAAGCATGGTGGTGGCAGTATCATATCTGGAGGAGACAAGGCGCCGCTCATCACTTGCCCAATACCATCCCTACAGTGAAGCATGGTGGTGGCAGTGTCATGTCTGGGGGAGACCAGGCGCCGCTGATCTCCTGCCCAATACCATCCCTACAGTGAAGCATGGTGGTGGCAGTGTCATGTCTGGAGGAGACCAGGCGCCGCTCATCACTTGCCCAATACCATCCCTACAGTGAAGCATGGTGGTGGCAGTGTCATGTCTGGGGGAGACAAGGCGCCGCTCATCACTTGCCCAATACCATCCCTACAGCGTCATGTCTGGAGGAGACCAGGCGCCGCTCATCACCTGCCCAATACCATCCCTACAGTAAAGCATGGTGGTGGGAGCATCATGGCTGGAGGAGACCAGGCGCCGCTCATCTCCTGCCCAATACCATCCCTACAGTGAAGCATGGTGGTGGCAGCGTCATGTCTGGAGGAGACCAGGCGCCGCTCATCACCTGCCCAATACCATCCCTACAGTGAAGCATGGTGGTGGCAGCGTCATGTCTGGAGGAGACCAGGCGCCGCTCATCACCTGCCCAATACCATCCTACAGTGAAGCATGGTGGGAGCATCATGTCTGGAGGAGACCAGGCGCCGCTCATCACCTGCCCAATACCATCCCTACAGTGAAGCATGGTGGGGGCAGTGTCATGTCTGGAGGAGACCAGGCGCCGCTCATCACCTGCCCAATACCATCCCTACAGTGAAGCATGGTGGTGGCAGCATCATGTCTGGAGGAGACCAGGCGCCGCTCATCACCTGCCCAATACCATCCCTACAGTGAAGCATGGTGGTGGCAGCATCATGTCCGGAGGAGACCAGGCGCCGCTCATCACCTGCCCAATACCATCCTACAGTGAAGCATGGTGGTGGCAGCGTTGTGTCTGGGGGAAAACAGGCGCCGCTCATCTCCTGCCCAATACCATCCCTACAGTGAATCATGGTGGGGGCAGCATCATGTCTGGAGGAGACCAGGCGCCGCTCATCACCTGCCCAATACCATCCTACAGTGAAGCATGGTGGTGGCAGCGTCGTGTCTGGGGGAAAACAGGCGCCGCTCATCTCCTGCCCAATACCATCCCTACAGTGAATCATGGTGGTGGCAGCATCATGTCTGGAGGAGACCAGGCGCCGCTCATCTCCTGCCCAATACCATCCCTACAGTGAAGCATGGTGGGGGCAGCATCATGTCTGGAGGAGACCAGGCGCCGCTCATCACCTGCCCAATACCATCCTACAGTGAAGCATGGTGGTGGCAGCGTCGTGTCTGGGGGAAAACAGGCGCCGCTCATCTCCTGCCCAATACCATCCCTACAGTGAAGCATGGTGGGGGCAGCGTCATGTCTGGGGGAGACAAGGCGCCGCTCATCACTTGCCCAATACCATCCCTACAGCGTCTTGTCTGGAGGAGACCAGGCGCCGCTCATCACCTGCCCAATACCATCCCTACAGTAAAGCATGGTGGTGGGAGCATCATGGCTGGAGGAGACCAGGCGCCGCTCATCTCCTGCCCAATACCATCCCTACAGTGAAGCATGGTGGTGGCAGCGTCATGTCTGGAGGAGACCAGGCGCCGCTCATCACCTGCCCAATACCATCCCTACAGTGAAGCATGGTGGTGGCAGCGTCATGTCTGGAGGAGACCAGGCGCCGCTCATCACCTGCCCAATACCATCCCTACAGTGAAGCATGGTGGTGGCAACATCATGTCCGGAGGAGACCAGGCGCCGCTCATCACCTGCCCAATACCATCCTACAGTGAAGCATGGTGGTGGCAGCGTCGTGTCTGGGGGAAAACAGGCGCCGCTCATCTCCTGCCCAATACCATCCCTACAGTGAATCATGGTGGTGGCAGTGTCATGTCTGGAGGAGACCAGGCGCCGCTCATCACCTGCCCAATACCATCCCTACAGCGTCATGTCTGGAGGAGACCAGGCGCCGCTCATCACCTGCCCAATACCATCCCTACAGTGAAGCATGGTGGTGGCAGCGTCATGTCTGGAGGAGACCAGGAGCCGCTCAGCTGACAGAGCTGGAGAGGATCTGCAGAGAAGAACGGCCGAAAAACCCCAAATCCAGGAGTGAACCTTGTGGCATCATCTCCAAGAAGACTGGAGGCTGGAATCACTGCCAGAGGGGCTGAAGACTTATGTCCCGAATAAAGGGGCTGAAGACTTATGTCCATGTGAGACGTTAGTTTTTCCTTTTCATCTTCTTCTCACTTTCTCATTATGGGGGAACTGATAGCACAAGGAGCGAGAGAACAAAATGTGAGGACAGTGGGGGGTGTGAAGACAGTGGGGGGTGTGAGGACAGTGGGGGGGGGGTGAGGACAGTGGGGGGTGTGAGGACAGTGGGGGGTGTGAAGACAGTGGGGGGTGTGAGGACAGTGGGGGGTGTGAGGACAGTGGGGGGTGTGAGGACAGTGGGGGGTGTGAGGACAGTGGGGGGGGGGGGGGACAGTGGGGGGTGTGAGGACAGTGGGGGGTGTAAGGACAGTGGGGGGGGGGGGGTGAGGACAGTGGGGGGTGTGAGGACAGTGGGGGGGTGAGGACAGTGGGGGGTGTGAGGACAGTGGGGGGGGGGGGGGGGGGGGTGAGGACAGTGGGGGGTGTGAGGACTTTCCCGGTGCTCTGTACTGAGGGGCTGACGACTCCCTGAATGCAGTGTATACTCCGTATAGACACTATATAAACCTATATCCTGTGTGCACCCACTATACTGTATATACACAGGATTAGATACAGTGGCTCGGCAGGCAGTGTCCCCACTGATGAGCTGAGATACAGCGCCTCGGGTGTGAGCTGTGGGGTGGTTATCAGCGAGTCCTTGGATACGGCTGTTGGTACACAGAGGGTCGCACACCCTGCTTGGAGATGACAGTAAATCACTGACACAAAAGCTAATAACAGCTCCGCACATGGATACCTTGTCTGTCAACAATCACAGGGAGGATCTGAAGACTAAACCCTGCAAACAAGAAGAAAAAGAACTGAAACAACCAGAAAAATGCACAAACTCATCAGAACAAGAAAAAACTAAAATATAAAAAGACAAAAAATACTAAGAAAATGACAATAATTAATAAATCAAAAGAAAAGAGAACAAAAAAAGGAAAATACAAAACAAATAAAGATAAAATGGCAACAAATTGACAAAATGTAACAAATAAGACCCAATGACAAAGCGGCCTGCCCCCGGAGTCGCTGATCGTCCAGGTGATAGCGGCCCCTCATTACTTCACGCCCGCAGCGGCCCCGCCTCGCACGCGCCCGGCAGGTCCGACCAGCGCATACCTGGAACACCACTGATAATTGCGCTGCGTTCACCCGTCGTTAGGCACTCCGTTTCCATAACAGCAAATTGATGTAAATATTTCATGTTCTCCGCAGCAACAATCCGAGCACCTGTGAATTTTATGAACAAGAAAAAGAAATCAGCATCACGGACAATTGACATCAGTGCGCAAATGTGCGAGAAACAGCGAAATACGAAGACGATGAATCGGTTCTTTAATCTTTAACAAACCCTCAAAGGACACAAATACTGGGCTGTAATCACAGCCAAACAGCCGTACAGTTACACCATTAAGGCTACATGCACACGACCGTATGTCCTTACGGCATCCGTTTTTTTTTTTGCGGATCCATTATAATAATGCCTATCCTTCTCCGCAAACTAGAAAAAAATAGGACATGGACGGACATACTGATGCGGACAGCACACGGTGTACTGTCTGCGTTTTTTTTGCGGACCCATTGAAATGAATGGGTCCGCATCCTATCCGCAAAAAAAGAAACGGAACGGACCCAGAAACAAAATACGGTCGTGTGCATGAAGCCTAACTCTGTAACCACCAGGGGGAGCTCCATGCATATAAATGTATATAACTGATACAGAGTTTAATGTCAGTGCTGCGGGTGCCCCCTTTAATGTCAGTGCTAGGTGGAGATCCCCTTTAATTTTTCTCCATATACCCTTTTCCACGCTGGTTTCTGCCTGGTCAGCGCCCTCTATATGTACAGTGAGACAGGACGGCGGTTACCATAGTAACCAATCACCGCGTCCCGCCAATTTGCATGATGTTCTCCGTTTTTCACGTCTTCCTGACTCCTCATGATTAGAAAAGTGAAAACAAACAATAACATCCAAGAAATTGCGACTCAGCATTAGAACAGCGCAAACGCCGCAGACTACACGTGATGTCACGGTAACACCGCATCTCCCACAATGCAATGCATCAGACTGCGGGACACTGCGCAAAGAGATCAGAAAAATGGCAACTGCAGCTCTGGAGGGGACTGGAGTATTAAAAATAATACAACCGTAGAACTATGAATACAGCTCTGGATGTCACTGGAATATGAGACATGGCATAACCTCAAATTGCAAAAGCAGATCGGTATGTGACTGGAGTATAAAACATGATGTCACAGCAGAATTGTGAATACAGCTCTGGATGTGACATGTTACATTTTAGGATCTGGGCCATCTGAATAACCCCTTGCCCTATCGATCAGCTATTATTGCTGGGGCTTCCAGTAACTACATGCATCTCCTGCAGCGACCTCCGCAGGAGAAATGAGGCTGCGGGAAATTATGTAATAAAAAGCGCTAACCTTAATGACCTTGCGGCTGAAAGGAACCTGGGAGCACGTCCCAAAATCTACAGGAGACCGAGCAGCACAGCGGGCACCGCCACCATATTAATGCCAACAAAACGTGAGAGGGGGGCACAAACTTCCAGCTATAAATATAGTAAGAGCTCCGCAACCTACAGGAGAACTCTACCGCCACCTGGTGTGCAAAACCCAGCATGACAGCAACTGACTACCAGCAACACTGCTACGACCCGGGCGTCTCCTATATATAATTATATATGTACAGCTGGTGTAAGTTATACATCTTCTTGTATATAGTGATATGTACAATGCTGGTATAACCTGGGCATCTCCTGTATATAATTATATATGTACAGCTGGTATAACCTGGGCATCTCCTGTATATAATTATATATGTACAGCTGGTATAACCTGGGCATCTCCTGTATATAATTATATATGTACAGCTGGTATAACCTGGGCATCTCCTGTATATAATTATATATGTACAGCTGGTATAACCTGGGTATATCCTGTATATAATTATATATGTACAGCTGGTATAACCTGGGCATCTCCTGTATATAATGATATATGTACAGCTGGTATAACCTGGGCATCTCCTGTATATAATTATATATGTACAGCTGGTATAACCTGGGCATCTCCTGTATATAATTATATATGTACAGCTGGTATAACCTGGGTATCTCCTGTATATAATTATATATGTACAGCTGGTATAACCTGGGCATCTCCTGTATATAATTATATATGTACAGCTGGTATAACCTGGACATCTCCTGTATATAATGATATATGTACAGCTGGTATAACCTGGGCATCTCCTGTATATAATTATATATGTACAGCTGGTATAACCTGGGTATCTCCTGTATATAATTATATATGTAAAGCTGGTATAACCTGGGTATCTCCTGTATATAATTATATATGTACAGCTGGTATAACCTGGGCATCTCCTGTATATAATTATATATGTACAGCTGGTATAACCTGGGTATCTCCTGTATATAATTATATATGTACAGCTGGTATAACCTGGGTATCTCCTGTATATAATTATATATGTACAGCTGGTATAACCTGGGTATCTCCTGTATATAATTATATATGTACAGCTGGTATAACCTGGGCATCTCCTGTATATAATTATATATGTACAGCTGGTATAACCCGGGCTTCTCCTGTATATAATTATATATGTAAAGCTGGTATAACCTGGGCATCTCCTGTATATAATTATAGATGTACAGCTGGTATAACCTGGGTATCTTCTGTATATAATTATATATGTACAGCTGGTATAAGTTATACATCTTCTTGTATATAGTGACATAGACCCTGCTGGTATAACCCGGTCCCCTGGACTGAACTGTCTAAGACGGGCCGTCCTGTTCTACAGAACACTATACCCAATCTATGGCCGCGGTGGTGAAGGTTTGGGTTAAATGGAGTCTGATAAGCAACTCTAGAGAAGGCAACATCACTTGGTCTCCATATTTGCCTCTATGGAGGAATAGAGCCTTTCCGGAGCTGCTCTCATTAGTAGATTTCGAATTCTGGCCGCAAAAGGGATTACGTTACCTTACCCAACTGTATGATAAAGGTCTCTTCCGGTCTTTTAGTAGCTTGAAGCAAGATTTCCACCTGCCCCAGCATAGTCTATATGAATACCTTCAGCTCAGGCGCGCCTGTCATGCGCAGTTTGGTAGGGAGCCCCTAAAGCTGAAGTGTGGCCCATTGGAAGCAGTGATTAGGAGGGCTCCTCTGGTCAAACCGCTGTCGGCTCTATATGCGTCGCTAATGCTGTTACGGGATTCTCCCCTAGATAACCCTATTATGAGATGGAAAAAAGATGTGGAAAACCTAGACGATACACGTGTGAGGGAAACTAGTCACACCTGGAGATCAATAGTAGTAAACTCTAGAGACCGGGTGATACGGGCGAAATGGGTCCACAGGGTGTGCTATACTCCTGAGAGGTTATTTAGGATGGGCAAGTTACCGGATTCAAGATGTATGAGATGTGGTGGTGCTGGGGGGGTTGCCTAATTCATATGAGATTCATGCCTACATCGACAGCAGATTGGGTCTCCCTAATGTTTGTACCACATTGACCAGTCTGCTGGGGATAGCAAACGAGGTTGTTCCCACCAGATTTGGTAGGAAGTTATACAGAATACTGTTGTTTTATGCTAGGAAAACTATCCTTCTTAATTGGAAGCCCCCCAAGAATCCTACTGTGCAACAATGGGTTCATCAAGAGAATGCCAAGAGTGTGCAAAGCAGCAATCAAAGCAAAAGGTGGCTACTTTGAAGAACCTAGAATATGACATATTTTCAGTTGTTTCACACTTTTTTGTTATGTAGATAATTCCACATGTGATAATTCATAGTTTTGATGCCTTCAGTGTGAATCTACAATTGTCATAGTCCTGAAAATAAAGAAAACTCTTTGAATGAGAAGAAGGTGTGTCCAAACTTTTGGTCTGTACTGTATTAGAAACGAGGGACACCAGACCGATTTGAGAAAATCTGGGGTCCTTGGATTGAAGCCCAAACGCTGTTACCATAATGTGACAAGATTCTTGGGTTCTGCCCGGGGAGGGTGTGTACGAGTGTATGAATGTGTGTGTATACGCAGTACCTTCTATTTGGTTCAAGTCATATGTCATTGGGCGTTACGTACATTATCCACTGATCTTGTGCTTCGGACTTGGCCAAGAGTCAAGCAATGATTATATGGGTAACCCCATGTCGATGAATGTACTGTGCATGGAAGTGATGTACCTGCTATGTGAGAGTTTGTAAGCTTTGTTCATCTTTTAATCAATTAATAAAAAGATACTATTAAGGAAAAGACGGGCCGTCCTGTTGGATATGTTCGCTTGCGCCTCCTGTGCCTGGAGCAGATGCTCTTTCACAATAGGTGTCATTTGAGCTCTTCGCTCCTGCAATGTAGTGACATGTTCAATGACACTTTTGTAAGGCGTGACCTCACTCTCCCAGGTCTCCTAAGTGATATCTAACAGGCCTCGTGGATGCCTTCCATACAACAACTCAAAAGGCGAGAAACCAGTTGACACTTGGGGTACCTCTCTGATTGAGAACAGTAGATAAGGCAACAGGTAATCCCAATCTCGGCCACTTATTTTAAACATGGCCTTCAAAGTTTTATTGAAGCGTTCCACCAGGCCATCTGTCTGTGGGTGGTACACTGAGGTACGCAACTGGGTCATTTGTAATACCTTACAGAGATCCTGCATGATGACCCTGGACATGAACGGGGTCCCCTGGTCAGTCAGGATCTCCTTGGGCAGCCCTGTTCTGGAAAAAATCTGGAACAGTTCTCTGGCTATAACTTTAGAGGTAGCTTTCCTCAAGGGCACCGCCTCAGGGTATCGGGTAGCATAATCCATTACCACTAATATATATTGGGGGCCCCCACGCGGACTTTACCAAAGGCCCGACTAAATCCATCGAAATTCCCTCGAATGGTATCTCGATAATTGGTATTGGTATTAGAGGGCTGCGGAAGTTTGCGACTGGAGAGGTTACTTGGCACGTAGGGCAGGATTGGCAGTAATCCTTCATTTCTCTGTAACACCCGGGCCAATAAAACCTCTGCAAAACCCTTTCAAGAGTGTCCCCTAATACATGGCTATGTGCCAGGTCCATTACCATGCGTCGGTATGGTTTGGGAACCACGAGCTGTTCCACTAATTCTTCACCGATTTTAGTCACCAGGTACAGCAAGTTTTCATTCATTGCAAAGTGAGGGTACCTTTCGTCTGCCCCTGGCTCTTGAGGTGCCCCATTGACTACCCACACATTGTTTAAGGCCCCTTTTAGAGTCTCATCTCGGAACTGTGCAGTCCCAAAGTTTCCCCGAGACACCTCTAAGTCAGGGACCGTCTCCTCATTCTCGCCTACCATGGCCAAGAACGGAAAGTTAGGGACCATCTCAGGGTCAAGTAATAAATGTCTTTTATTGTTGGCACACAACAAGTGAACAGGCGGCAGTGATCGGCTTACTCCAGCCGACACTTAAAGGGACACTGCCAGGCCTTCTGAGCATATTTAGATCTTTATATGCCTTCCTAGGTCTTGTAATCAGTTTCCAATTCAAGTATTATCCCTGGGCGCATTGTAAAACGTGAAAAATAATCTTTATAATCACCTGTCAATCAACTGTCCTTTGTGCCCAAGGGGCACCGCATTTGTGCCCAGCCGCGCCCCAACTGCCGGATCCTTACAGACGCCCATCTCATTAGAATTCACTTCGCTGGGCGGTATTTTCCTGTTTTCACGTTTTACAATGCGCACAGGGATAATACTCGAATTGGAAACTTATTACAAGACCTAGGAGGGCGTATAAAGATCTAAATATGCTCAGAAGGCCTGACAAAAAATCACAGGTAATATTAAGGCACAGTACCGTAAGCCCTCAGTCTCTTGGCAGAGACCCTTCACTCAGCTCAAAAAACACCCAACTCTCCAGACCGTCAGCCAGGTAATAACACACACACCACCTGACCCTGCTGGCTGACTTTTTGTAAGCCCGTCAAAACCCGGCCTGGACTGTGAGGAGTAGCCACCCACCCAGCACTATGGCTACTCCCAGTAAGAGCCGTCCCGGATTAGCTTTTCACAGATATGCTGACTACTAAAGTGTCCATCAGCAACTGCTATGTACATAGGCACTACTGGCTCCTACTTCACCGAGGCCAGGAACCTCGGTGACACATCTTCCATCTATGATGATCCCTTGTGCCTATCTACACTCCTGTATATAATTATATATGTACAGCTGGTATAAGTTATACATCTTGTATATAGTGATATGGAGCATGCTGGTATAACCTGGGTATCTCCTGTATATAATTATATATGTACAGCTGGTATAACCTGGGCATCTCCTGTATATAATTATATATGTACAGCTGGTATAACCTGGGCATCTCCTGTATATAATTATATATGTACAGCTGGTATAAGTTATACATCTTCTTGTATATAATTATATATGTACAGGTGGTATAAGTTATACATCTTCTTGTATATAATTATATACGTACAGCTGGTATAACCTGGGTATCTCCTGTATATAATTATATATGTACAGCTGGTATAACCTGGGTATCTCTTGTATATAATTATATATGTACAGCTGGTATAACCTGGGCATCTCCTGTATATAATTATATATGTACAGCTGGTATAACCTGGGTATCTCTTGTATATAATTATATATGTACGGCTGGTATAAGTTTTACATCAAGACACGGAGGCAAGTATTGCTCTCCCTTTCTTTACTGTCCGACCCCTGACAGCCCCCTATAACAGGCAGCTCCTCCTCTGGAGCTTCCTCTTTCTTTGCTGCTGCCACCAGATAAGTACACCTCTGTTTGATACCTCTTGAGGTGTCTATTGCCTTGCTTCGCTGTATTCTCAGTATTGGGGAGGTTTTTATTCGCCTCACTTCCCGATTTGGCCTCTTGCTACCCATTTTCTGACGCCTCCCTTGTTTCCCCTAAACTCCGTCACCCTTTACGCTGGCTCTGCCCGCCCCTCTTATCTTAAGTGTGCTCCGGTACCCTCTTCCTCGCTGCGCTTACCCTTTTGGCGCTACTCCTTTATTCCTCAGTGGCTACGAAATGTCAGCGGCCATCTTGCGCGCCTTTCCTCTCCTTGCCTGCGGCCCGAAGTCTCGCAAGATTTCGGCGGCCATCTTGCGCCGTCTCCTTAGTCTGCCCAGAGTTCTCGAGAGATTCCGGCGGCCTTTTCTCACACCGCCTTCTCGCGAGATCTCAGCGGCCATTGTTCTTACACCTCGCGGTTCGTCAGGTGCGAGTCCCGGTCTCCTGCTACTACTTTAGGGTGATTAACCCTTTGTTATATTAGGTATTCCTGGTACCCTTTTGTTCTATTCCCATTTCCCTTGGGGCCATCAATTAGTGTCATGCCTCTCTCTGATATCCCCCCCCCCCCAATACAAATAGCCCTCCCTCATCCCCCGAGGGCACTCCGCAGTCTGGAGAAGATGCCCAGGCACTGGCTTTACAGCGCTCTGTGCCTAGTGCCATCATGGCAGCCATGGGATCCATGTCCTCTATCTTGTCCCAGAGTATTTCACAGGCCTTATCTGCTCACCCTCCTGGAGGGACCCTACATTCCGACCCCTCTACTGCTCCGCAGCCTACCAATTTGAACCCTCCTGTATCACAGGAGAGAATGACTGGTGTGCATACGGCCACCCTTGAGAACGTGCCGAGATCACTTAAAAGAGTCTTACCGTGCCAGGCAGAACAGGCACGGCTATATGGAAATGTGCTAGAGCACAACATGATAGTGAATCTGACTCCGAAAGGGGTTTAGATTAGGAGGCTTTCGCGGACGCTAGTCACGATTCGGAGGTGGAGATCCTTGATCCACAGTTGGCCCATAGCTGCCCCAATCCGCCCACCTCCTGGGTCAAGGATTCTGCTTCCTCCTCCGCCAATAATTTATCCACCTCTCTGGTAGACCCAGCGGGTAAACCCATGTTTGATCCGGATGCCCTCCATCATCCTAGATCGGCAGAGTGGCTTTCGGCCGCTCATGTGGGCAAGTACCTAGAACACTGGGTTCGGCGTCCCCTCAGTAAGGATGCACGCAGTAAACTCAGATCCGAGTGCCCCAGGCCTTTAGTTCCCAGTAAAGTATGCAGCACTCCTGTAGTTGACCCCAAGGTCACCCAGTTTCTCTCCAAGTCCGGCTGGAACCCCCTTAAAGGGTTGGATTCCGCACTACGCAGTTGCCAGGACAAACTGCTTGTTATCTTTGGCCCCTTGGCCAAATTGTTTGAGCTGGCCGAGGTTGCCAGAGCGGAAAACTTTCCGGTAGATCCGGAAGAATTAAGGGGCTGGGTCCAAAGAGCGATTTGCATCGCAGGTAACACTAATACCTCCCTAGCCATTGAACGGCGCAAAGCCATCTTATTTAAGATTAAGGCAGGAAAGGACGCCCGGGGCCTCTTATTTGGGGCCTCTTTTTATCAAAGACCTGAGTCGGTTTGTGGGGGCGTTTACGGCACTAGATAAGGCCCAATCCTCTATGAGGTTTTTCAACGACGGGTTTTAACCAGGGCTGGCAGTAGCAGGGGCCGCCTGTCCGGCCGATCCAGTTTCCACGCCCGTAGCACGGTGCTGAGGCTCCTACAGCCAGAGACCTACATTCCAGGAGTAGAAGAATCCATCACCCTTCTTCCCAGCCAGTGGCACTCCAGGTCATTCAGAGGAACTCCCAACTCCAGGAGACCTTACGGTAAGTCCTCCCCCAGTGGAGAGTTTTTCAGATCCTTACATCGGGGGCAGACTATGTCATTTTTTCCATGCCTGGTCAGCCATCATGTCAGACCCCTGGGTCTTGACCCCGGTCAGGCGGTTCCACATCAAGCTCAGACTCCCCAAACCTAGTCCCCCCTCCTCTTGTACTGTCGCGACCCGATTCTGAGCTCATAGACCTAGAACTTTTGTCCCTCTTTCGCAAACGGGGCGATAGAGAGGGCTCTCCCGGCTCCCTGGGGAGTCATCAGCAATATCTTCCTAGTGCAGAAGGGCGGTCAGAAGCGCCCTGTCATAAATCTTCGGGCTCTGAATGCAGTGATTCGCTATCGCCACTTCAAGATGGAAGGGATTCACCTACTCTGAGATTTACTCCTTCCGGGGGACTGGATGGTGAAGTTGGCCTCAAGGACGCTTACTTGACGGTTCCAATTTCGGCTCCATCCAGGGACCGCCTCTGTTTCCTATGGAGAGGAGAGTGCTGGCGTTTCACCTGCCTTCCGTTCGGCCTATCATCAGCGCCTTGGTGCTTCACCAAACGGATGCGTCCCCGCCATGTCTTGGCTACGCAGTCGGGGCATGCGGCTGATTGTATATCTGGACGACATCCTCCTCATGCATCAATCCTGGACGTCCCTGCTAGAACACCTTCGTTGGACTTCAGATTTCCTCTCACGCCTCGGATTCCTCCTCAATCGGGGAAAAATCTTGTCTTACCCAGTTACAAAGGATAGAATTTTTGGGCTTCACCGTGGACTCACTCACTCTATCGACAACCAAGTTGCGCTCTATACGCAAGGAGCGTAGGCATGCGCTATCCGCTCCCCATTTGTCTCTACGCCACCTAGCTTGAATCAATGGCCTGTTGGCTTCCTCAATATAAGCAGTGTTCCCAGCTCCATTGCATTACCGCGTACTTCAGCGACTGAAGATCGCACACCTTTGTTCCGGTGCTGCGTTTGCGGTGGTCCTGGATTCGGAAGCTCGAGGGGAACTCCATTGGTGGATCAACAACCTGGAGGTGTGGAACGGTAGGGCGATTTTCGGTTTCCAGCCCGAATTCACCGTGGAGTCGGATGCGAGCTTCCAAGGCTGGGGGGCTCACTGCAACGGGATCTTTACAGGCGGCCGTTGGTCGGAAGACGAGGCACTTCACATCAATGCTTTGGAGCATCTGGCCGGCTCCTTTGCCATTCAGAGCTCCACCAATGGGATTGCCCACGCGTGCATCAGATTACGTATGGACAATGTCTCGGCTGTACGGTACGTCAACCATTTGGGCGGTACTCGCTCCGCGACACTGGCACGTTTGGCGAAGGAATTTTGGTCTTATTGCCTCTCCAGGGATATCATGGTTCAGGTGGAATACCTTCCGGGTCTCCACAACAGTCGTGCAAATTGGAGTTCCCGATACTTCATGGACGGCAGCGATTGGAGACTGGCTCCGGAAATCATCTCTGCAATATCACACGTTTGGGGTCCTTTGGTCATAGACCTATTCACCTCGCGTCTCAACATTCAGCTTCTTCAGCTGGCGCCCGGACCCGGTTGACGCTTTCCTTCAGGACTGGTCCGATCTTCTTTATGCGTTTCCACCTTTCGCAATGATCCAGAGGATGCTGCTGCAGACACGTCGCCAGTTGGCCGATCTGGTGGTGGTGATCTCGATTTGGGGGACTCCGGCTTGGTTTTCGTCCCTTCTGGAACTCATCGTAGACGTACCTCTTCTTCTGCCGAGTCACGTAGATCTTCTCCGCGACCTTCACAGGCTTCACCACCCGCTTCTGCTGGACGGATCCCTTCAGTTGCTAGCATGCTGGATCTCAGGACACCCGGGGAGGTCGAGGGCATTTCGGATGCAACTAGACACCTCCTGGACAACGCATTGGCTCCCGGCACCAGAAAATCTTATAGGGCAGCCTGAAACAGTTCCTCACCTCCTTATTTGAGGCAGGAAAGGCTTATCGGATGATTAACCTCTTTAGGTCTGCTATTTCCTCTACCCATCAGGGTTTGGAGAGCACCCTGGCGGGTCAACACCCTTTGATTTGTCGCTTATTGCGCGGTGCTCGCATGGCTCGCCCTCCCCGGCTTCGATTTACTACGACTTAGGATATTTCGTTGGGATTATCCTTCTTTTCTTCTTGGCCCAGTAATCTGGAGCTCTCTTTGCGACAGCCGTCGGCCAAATTATTGGTGCTTGTTGAGGGAAGTGTTGTGTTTAAATACATATGTGTATATGCCCTGACATATATACATATGTATTGGCCCTTTTCTATGGGCCCGTCCAGATGGGACATGTGTGTGTGTGTGGGTATATACATGGAGATGTATGAATGCCCCCTTGGCAGCATACATCTCTATGTATAGGGTATAGTATGTGAGTGGGCTTCATACATATATATATATATATATATATATATATATGGATGTGCCCCAAGCATCCATGAATATATATATATGTGTGTATGACTCCCACCATAGATCGATGTGTATATATATATATATATATATATATATATATATATATGTATGTGTGTATGGATGTGCCTCAAGCATCTATACACATATAGTATACAGATGAGATTCCCCCCCATCAATAGAGATCCGATGCCTTTTGGTGTTAACTATTCCCAGCTGCTCGGGATAGTTAACATAACAGAGAAAGGGAAACAAACGTCCCTCCCTCTGTTAACTGCATACCTCCGGCACGATAATTATCGCACTGCAAGGTATGCAGATGTGCCACAGGCGGAGGATCAAAGGAACCCTCCTCCTGGAAGCGCGCTCTGGGATGCGCGGGTCGGGGTGGTGACATCATATCACCGCGCCGGCCCACGTGTTCTTGCCGGTGGTGCGCATGTGCACCACAGAACGGGCTGCCTCGGGAGCGAGCGCCGCCGAACTTAAATAGTCCGGCGGCGCTACGCTGAGGCACCTTTTGGAAACGAGCCCCAGCCGGAGAGGATCATCCCTGGACAAACGAGCCCCCCTGGACAACGAGCATAAGACCCTAAGTATCAACAACCACTGTTATTCCCTATACCACCAACGATATTATTAACCCTTACTCCCCCCCATACTATCAACCCTTACTATTAACCCTTTACCACCCCATACATTATTATCAACCCTTACTCCCCCTATACCACCAACGAACCTCCCCTGGACCCTTGATACACCCCTAACCCCCTTATAACCCTGGTACCTTCCCCTACAACGCATCATACCCCTAATCCCTCTATAACCCTTGGTTACCCTTAACCTCTCCTGCCCCGAGTCCCCCTATACTCCTAATATCCTCTGTGTTCCCCCAGGATTGTAGATCCCTCATATCCCCTGTTACACTGGTGTTGCCCCTGTGTCTCTACCCCCGTCACGACTGTCCTGCTTACCCCAGCAGCAACAGTGTCCATAATAACCCCTAGTTATTCCCCGTAGGGATAGTATATTGTAAAGATTGGGTGGGCTGCTGGTAAAGTGTATGTATGTATATTATTGCAATTGTAGTTAGATTTTGGGGAGGACTTGGGACTGTGTTAGTGTAGTTAGAACAGTATTAGTATATTGTTATAGTGTGTGTACTTATTGCTGTGTGCTGCTATAACTATATATATATATATATATATATATATATAGTTATAAACATATATATTCCTTTGTAGTAGTGAGGCGCCGCAGCAATAGTTGTAGTGTATTATTGGTACTGTATTATTAGTATATTACGTGTTATGTTCTGTAAGGATTAATACTGTGTTATTTATACCTATTGTGTAACGTGTGGTTACTGGCGGTAGTTAGTAAGGCGCATGCAGCCAGTTTAGAGATTAGCGTAAGGCAATCAGTAGCGATTTGTTGTTAATTTAGGCATAAATAGGCGGAGTCATCACTAGACGACCTCCACCTATTTATGAATATTAATTAGAGATTGGCATAAATATAAATAATTAACAGCCCCTTTAACAGTGCTCTTTTGCTTAATTTCTTGCAAAAGGGTCTCCGACGTTCGAGCTCTCGATCCTGACGCCAGGTCATTTACCCCTGAAGGCGTTACCTTCAACATTTCCCGACGTACCAAGACCAACATCAGGTTGGTTCCTTATCCGTTTCCAGTCTTCGCCGGCTCTCTGTCCGGTCACCTGTCTATGGGAGTACGAATCCTGGACAAGGGCTCATCGTTCTCCTGCAGTTTCTAAACTTTTCCTTTCCATTCACCATCCTTTCGGCCCGGTCTCCAGCCCTACTTCAGCTCATTGGATGAAGTGGGTTATGTCCCTGGCTGGTGTGGATACTTCCATCTTCTCCGCACATTCAGCGAGAGGTGCGGCCGCCACCTCTGTGGCGATTTCGGGGGCGCGTTTGGAGGACATCTTACATTTAGCTGACTGGTCTAGGGTCACGACGTTCTGGGAATTTTACTTTCGTCCTCCTCCTCCTCAGGTGTTTTCCTCTATTATTGACCAGCTTTGAACTTGCAGTAGGAGCCTCCGTGTCTTGATGTAAAACTGCATGATTTTCTTAGTCTATGACGTAAAAGTCAAGGTTTTATTAAAGACACGGAGGCGAGTATTGCCCACCCATTTTTGATTCTAATGGACATTTGGTTTTGTCTTAAGATAATTATCTGTCTTATTGGTTATGCCTGCATTTCTAGGATTTTGATTGCCCAGCGAGTTTGGTGTCTGCCCACTATTTATGTCCCTATAGTCTGTTTTTTCTCCTTTCAGGTTGAAGTTTCTTCCGACCTCGACATACCGCATCTTTTTTCTTCTTCTCACAAGTTGGCTTTGTGATGCTGTTCTACTGGTTCCGAGATGGTTTTTTCCTCCAGTGACATGATTCGGTTCGTGGTTCCAGTTCGTAGTTTCGGCCTTGGTGTCAGGTTCACAAAGAAAGAGGAAGGTCCAGAGGAGGAGCTGCCTATTATAGGGGGCTGTCAGAATGGGACCTTGTTACATGTTTTTTCTTAATTTTGTAAAATGTATTCTTTGCTGCTGTTGGTGGATAGTAAAGAAAGGGAAAGCAATACTCGCCTCCGTGTCTTTAATAAAACCATGACTTTACGTCATAGACTAGGAAAATCACGCAGTTATACATCTTCTTATATATAGTGATATAGACCATGCTGGTATAACCTGGGCATCTCCTGTATATAATTATACACTCACCTAAAGAATTATTAGGAACACCTGTTCTATTTCTCATTATTGCGATTATCTGGTCAACCAATCGCATGGCAGTTGCTTCGATGCATGTCGGGTTGTGGTCCTGGTCAAGACAATCTCCTGAACTCCAAACTGAATGTCAGAATGGGAAAGAAAGGGGATTTAAGCAATTTTGAGCGTGGCATGGTTGTTGGTGCCAGACGGGCCGGTCTGAGTATTTCACAATCTGCTCAGTTACTGGGATTTTCACGCACAACCATTTCTAGGGTTTACAAAGAATGGTGTGAAAAGGGAAAAACCTCCAGTATGCGGCCGTCCTGTGGGCGAAGATGCCTTGTTGATGCTGGAGGTCAGAGGAGAATGGGCGACTGATTCAAGCTGATAGAAGAGCAACGTTGGCTGAAATAACCACTCGTTACAACCAAGGTCTGCAGCAAAGCATTTGTGAAGCCACAACACGCACAACCTTGAGGCGGATGGGCTACAACAGCAGAAGACCCCACCGGGTACCACTCATCTCCACTACAAATAGGAAAAAGAGGATACAATTTGCACGAGCTCACCAAAATTGGACTGTTGAAGACTGAAAAAATGTTGCCTGGTCTGATGAGTCTCGATTTCTGTTGAGACATTCAAATGGTAGAGTCCGAATTTGGCGTAAACAGAATGAGAACATGTATCCATCATGCCTTGTTACCACTGTGCAGGCTGGTGGTGGTGTAATGGTGTGGGGGATGTTTTCTGGGCACACTTTAGGCCCCTTAGTGCCAATTGGCCATCGTTTAAATGCCACGGGCTACCTGAGCATTGTTTCTGACCATGTCCATCCCTTCATGACCACCATGTACCCATCCTCTGATGGCTACTTCCAGCAGGATAATGCACCATGTCACAAAGCTTGAATCATTTCAAATTGGTTTCTTGAACATGACAATGAGTTCACTGGACTAAAATGGCCCCACAGTCACCAGATCTCAACCCAATAGAGCATCTTTGGGATGTGGTGGAACGGGAGCTTCGTGCCCTGGATGTGCATCCCTCAAATCTCCATCAACTGCAAGATGCTATCCTATCAATATGGGCCAACATTTCTAAAGAATGCTATCAGCACCTTGTGGAATCAATGCCGCAAGACCTTTGGCTCATAGGAGCCAATACATTCTAATACTGTACGGAGCTCCTGTTCTGTACAGTATTGGAACAAAGTTTTATGCTAATAGACATCGGATGTTTCATCCAAAATCGATTTGCTCATCCTTATTTGTAAGCTCTTGTGAGCGCGCCCTCACTCCTGGTGTCTTGGTTGTATAGATTGTAAAGCTCCTGTGAGCGGCGCCCTCACTCCCGGTGTCTTGGTTGTATAGATTGTAAAGCTCTTGCGAGCAGCGCCCTCACTCCCAGTGTCTCGGTTGTATAGATTGCAAGCTCCTGCGAGCGGCGCCCTCACTCCTGGTGTCTTGGTTGTATAGATTGTAAAGCTCCTGTGAGCGGCGCCCTCACTCCCGGTGTCTTGGTTGTATAGATTGTAAAGCTCCTGTGAGCGGCGCCCTCACTCCTGGTGTCTTGGTTGTATAGATTGTAAAGCTCCTGCGAGCGGCGCCCTCACTCCCGGTGTCTTGGTTGTATAGATTGTAAAGCTCCTGCGAGCGGCGCCCTCACTCCCAGTGTCTCAGTTGTATAGATTGTAAGCTCCTGCGAGCGGCGCCCTCACTCCTGGTTTCTCGGTTGTATAGATTGTAAGCTCCTGTGAGCGGCGCCCTCACTCCCGGTGTCTTGGTTGTATAGATTGTAAAGCTCCTGCGAGCGGCGCCCTCACTCCCAGTGTCTCAGTTGTATAGATTGTAAGCTCCTGCGAGCGGCGCCCTCACTCCTGGTTTCTCGGTTGTATAGATTGTAAAGCTCTAGCGAGCAGCGCCCTCACTCCCAGTGTCTCGGTTGTATAGATTGCAAGCTCCTGTGAGCGGCGCCCTCACTCCCAGTGTCTCGGTTGTATAGATTGCAAGCTCCTGCGAGCGGCGCCCTCACTCCTGGTGTCTTGGTTGTATAGATTGCAAGCTCCTGCGAGCGGCGCCCTCACTCCCGGTGTCTCAGTTGTATAGATTGTAAGCTCCTGCGAGCGGCGCCCTCACTCCCGGTGTCTCGGTTGTATAGATTGTAAGCTCCTGCGAGCAGCGCCCTCACTCCTGGTTTCTCGGTTGTATAGATTGTAAGCTCCTGTGAGCGGCGCCCTCACTCCCGGTGTCTTGGTTGTATAGATTGTAAAGCTCCTGCGAGCGGCGCCCTCACTCCTGGTTTCTCGGTTGTATAGATTGTAAGCTCCTGCGAGCGGCGCCCTCACTCCTGGTTTCTCGGTTGTATAGATTGTAAGCTCCTGTGAGCGGCGCCCTCACTCCTGGTTTCTCGGTTGTATAGATTGTAAGCTCTTGTGAGCGGCGCCCTCACTCCTGGTTTCTCGGTTGTATAGATTGTAAAGCTCCTGCGAGCGGCGCCCTCACTCCCGGTGTCTCGGTTGAATAGATTGTAAAGCTCCTGCGAGCGGCGCCCTCACTCCCGGTGTCTCAGTTGTATAGATTGTAAAGCTCCTGCGAGCGGCGCCCTCACTCCTGGTTTCTCGGTTGTATAGATTGTAAGCTCCTGCGAGCGGCGCCCTCACTCCTGGTTTCTCGGTTGTATAGATTGTAAGCTCCTGTGAGCGGCGCCCTCACTCCTGGTTTCTCGGTTGTATAGATTGTAAGCTCTTGTGAGCGGCGCCATCACTCGCAGTGTCTCAGTTGTATAGATTGTAAGCTCCTGAGAGCAGCTCCTCACTCCTGGTTTCTCGGTTGTATAGATTGTAAGCTCCTGCTAGCGGCGCGCTCACTCCTGCTTTCTCGGTTGTATAGATTGTAAGCTCCTGCTAGCGCCGCGCTCACTCCTGGTTTCTCGGTTGTATAGATTGTAAGCTCCTGCTAGCGGCGCGCTCACTCCTGCTTTCTCGGTTGTATAGATTGTAAGCTCCTGCTAGCGGCGCGCTCACTCCTGGTTTCTCGGTTGTATAGATTGTACAGCGCTGTGGTATACGGTGGCGCCATATAAAGATTATCATCTTCTCCTGACGGACAGTAATGGCGACTATCTCTACAGGAAGCCCTGATAGGTTTCTGACAGACATTTCCTCGCTGTTGCCGTCGTGCTGCTTTCACACTGGCGTTTTGGCTTTCCGTTTCTGAGATCCGTTCAGGGCTCAGCGGTCCAAAATGAATGGAAAAGGATCGGCTCAGGATGCATCAGTTTGCCTCCGATCCGTCTCCATTCTGCTTTGGAGGCCGCCTGCAGCGTTTTGGTGTCTGTCTGATGAAACTGAGCCAAACGTTCAGAACGGATCAGTTTGTATCATCTGTAACAGAGCCAAAACGGATCCGTCCTGACACACAATGCAAGTCAATGGGGATCCGTTTTCTATGGCACAATAGAAAACTGATCCGTCCCCCATTGACTTTCAGTGGAGTTCAAGACGGATCAGTTTTGGCTATAGAAGACATAATACAAATGGATCCGTTCTGAACGGATGCAGACGGTTTTATTATCTGAACGCAAACAGTAAAACAGCCTGAAGAGGCATCTCTGACGCTTGAACAGGCTGAGGTCATCCCCATATCATCAGCACAGTGTAATACCGCCGGTAACTACACAACGGCTGATGGTGCTAATTACAATCTGCCGCCGGCAAATAACCGTACAGCGTGGAGACAAGAGACGGTAAAACGAGCACCCCCCCGATACTGTGGACAAGATGGCTGCATGTAACAGGAGCGTCTCCTCAGCAGCCGAGTCCTTCCTTATCACCTGAAAGATCTGCCTGTGTAATACAGCCCCCCCCCCCCACAACACCCCCCTCAGCATACACACAGCCCCCCCCCCCCCAACACCCCCCTCAGCATACACACAGCCCCCCCCCACACGACACCCCCCTCAGCATACACACAGCCCCCCCACAACACCCCCCTCAGCATACACACAGCCCCCCCCCCACAACACCCCCCTCAGCATACACACAGCCCCCCCCCCACACGACACCCCCCTCAGCATACACACAGCCCCCCCACAACACCCCCCTCAGCATACACACAGCCCCCCCCCCCACAACACCCCCCTCAGCATACACACAGCCCCCCCCCCACAACACCCCCCTCAGCATACACACAGCCCCCCCCCCCCACACGACACCCCCCTCAGCATACACACAGCCCCCCCCCCCCACACGACACCCCCCTCAGCATACACACAGCCCCCCCCCCCCACACGACACCCCCCTCAGCATACACACAGCCCCCCCCCCCCCACACGACACCCCCCCCCACACGACACCCCCCTCAGCATACACACAGCCCACACACACACACACCCCCCCCTCAGCATACACACAGCCCACACACACACACACCCCCCTCAGCATATATACACACACACACACACACACACACACCCCCCTCAGCATATATACACACACACACACGACACCCCCCCTCAGCATACGCACAGCTGCCCCCCATCTCAGTACAGCAGCCCCCCAGTACTTCTGCGCTGCTGACACTCGTGGGTTCTTGGAAAAAGCGCGCGGCTTTCCGTTTTCGATCCACATGATCTGGGAGTGCCACGTGATGTTGTGACGTCAGTAGGTCCTTGCGATTTTAGCCATTACCCTATCCTGATACCTTGGTAACTAGAGGCTTTAGTACTGCGCATGCGCGCGTCTCCTTTACGGCCGCTCACCCGGACTTCGATTCCCAGAGGTGTGCGCGGAGAAGGCTGCGCATGCGTACTGGCTATTTGTGCGCTGCGCGGCTGGTGACGTTGTCGGGTGGAAGTGTCAGGCCTGCCCTGTACAGCCCGGAACCGGAGCCGAGAGAGGAGCGGGCGGCGGGGGAGCTTGGTGGTATCCATGGGACACCCTGCAGGGGCACGTTCTACAGGGGCAGATACTAGTGGGTGTCACCTTATAGGGGCAGTTTGTGTTGGGGTCACCCTATAGGGGCAGCTCCCATTGCGGCCATACAGTAGGGGAAGATTGTGTTTAAGCATCTATAGGGGAGGTTTCTATAGGGGCAGGAGCGCAGTTTCTATAGGTCTGGGTCACACTGTCTCTATAGGGGCAGGAGCGCAGTTTCTATAGGTCTTGGTTCACACTGTCTATAGGGGCAGGAGCGCAGTTTCTATAGGTCTGGGATCACACTGTCTCTATAGGGGCAGGAGCGCAGTTTCTATAGGTCACTGTCTATAGGGGCAGGAGCGCAGTTTCTATAGGTCTGGGATCACACTGTCTCTATAGGGGAAGGAGCGCAGTTTCTATAGGTCACTGTCTATAGGGGCAGGAGCGCAGTTTCTATAGGTCTGGGATCACACTGTCTCTATAGGGGAAGGAGCGCAATTTCTATAGGTCTTGGTTCCCACTGTCTCTATAGGGGCAGGAGCGCAGTTTCTATAGGTCTTGGATCACACTGTCTCTATAGGGCAGGAGCGCAGTTTCTATAGGTCTTGGATCACACTGTCTCTATAGGGGCAGGAGCGCAGTTTCTATAGGTCTTGGTTCACACTGTCTATAGGGGCAGGAGCGCAGTTTCTATAGGTCTGGGATCACACTGTCTCTATAGGGGCAGGAGCGCAGTTTCTATAGGTCACTGTCTCTATAGGGGCAGGAGCGCAGTTTCTATAGGTCTGGGATCACACTGTCTCTATAGGGGAAGGAGCGCAGTTTCTATAGGTCTTGGTTCCCACTGTCTCTATAGGGGCAGGAGCGCAGTTTCTATAGGTCTTGGATCACACTGTCTCTATAGGGCAGGAGCGCAGTTTCTATAGGTCTTGGATCACACTGTCTCTATAGGGGCAGGAGCGCAGTTTCTATAGGTCTTGGTTCACACTGTCTCTATAGGGGCAGGAGCGCAGTTTCTATAGGTCTGGGTTCACACTGTCTCTATAGGGGAAGGAGCGCAGTTTATATAGGTCTGGTTCACACTGTTTCTATAGGGGCAGGAGCGCAGTTTATATAGGTCTGGTTCACACTGTCTCTATAGGGGCAGGAGCGCAGTTTATATAGGTCTGGGTCACACTGTCTCTATAGGGGAAGGTGTGCAGTTTCTATAGGTCTGGTTCACACTGTCTCTATAGGGGCAGGAGCGCAGTTTCTATAGGTCTGGGTTCACACTGTCTCTATAGGGGAAGGAGCGCAGTTTATATAGGTCTGGTTCACACTGTCTCTATAGGGGCAGGAGCGCAGTTTATATAGGTCTGGTTCACACTGTCTCTATAGGGGCAGGAGCGCAGTTTATATAGGTCTGGGTCACACTGTCTCTATAGGGGAAGGTGTGCAGTTTCTATAGGTCTGGTTCACACTGTCTCTATAGGGGCAGGAGCGCAGTTTCTATAGGTCTTGGTTCACACTGTCTCTATAGGGGCAGGAGCGCAGTTTCTATAGGTCTTGGTTCACATTGTCTCTATAGGGGCAGGAGCGCAGTTTCTATAGGTCTTGGTTGACACTGTCTCTATAGGGGCAGGTGTGCAGTTTCTGTAGGTCTGTGTTCACACTCTCTATAGGGGGCGCAGTGACAGATCCAGTAGTCATTTGGAGGATTGGAGTTGTACTTCCTGTACCAGACTTGTCTATAGGGGGTCTTCCTGTCTTTAGGCCCCTGGCTTCTATACATAACAGGTAGACACTGGCGTAAATCCAAGTTAGTGGGGTGAGAATATTGGAGTGTAGAGGTCGGGGTGACCCCATGACTGCCGCCATGCTGCGCTCCATCCCTGCCAACCGCCTGGTATCTGCGCTGTCTGGGAGCAGCGTGCTGGTGAAGTGCCTGTGGGGGGTAGTAGTCCTCCTTTACCTTCTCTCCCTATGGGTGGACACTGCTCATGTTCTGGCCGTCACCCCTGGACTCTTGCTGCCCCCCAACCTCTGGCTGTGGACGCTGGTGACGCACGGACTGGTGGAGCTGCACCTATGGGACGTCCTTGCTAATCTGCTGCTGACCCTGGGTGCCGGGCGCCGGCTGGAGCCGCTGTGGGGGGCCCCGGAGCTGCTGCTCTTCTATGGGGTGGTCAGTCTGTCTGTGGGCGTCCTGAGCTCCCTCTTCTTCCTGGTGGCCTATGCTGCGACCTCTGACCTGCACTTCCTGTTCTCCGCCCGGGTCCACGGGTTTCCAGCCTTTGCCGGCGCCGTCCTGGTGGCGCATAAACAGACGATCGGAGACGTCCTGGTGGAGCCTCAGCGCTGGGTGCGGATTCTCCCTCAGCTGGCACTGCTGGGGGTCATGGTCCTGACGGTGGCCGGGCTGATCCCGGGTCAGGTGCTGGTGGGGTACAGTCTGGGGCTGTTGTCGGGCTGGGTGTACCTGCGCTTCTACCAGAGACACAGCCGTGGCCGAGGAGACATGTCCGACCACTTCTCCTTCGCCAGCTTCTTCCCGGCACCCCTGCAGCCCGCCGCGGCCCTCCTTGGGACCCTCACACACGCCGGCCTGGTGAAACTGCGACTCTGCCCGCGAGCTGTCAAGAGATACGACGTGGGGGCGCCATCCTCCATCACCATCAGCTTACCGGGCACTGACCCCCAAGACGCCGAACGGAGGAGGTAATGTGTGCGGGGCTGCTATCCTATTTTCTCCTTTACAAGTCTCTTTGTTACAATGTATCAGTCTGGAGTGCAGGAAGTGTATAGAATTGTCTAGACC
>NW_025334096.1:166562-234303 GCF_014858855.1 Bufo gargarizans
CTGGACTCTTATGCTGGGGTCGGGTCCTTACACTGGACTCTTATGGGGGTCGGGTCCTTACACTGGACTCTTATGCTGGGGGGGTCGGGTCCTTACACTGGACTCTTATGCTGGGGGGTCGGGTCCTTACACTGGACTCTTATGCTGGGGGTCGGGTCCTTACACTGGACTCTTATGCTGGGGGGTCGGGTCCTTACACTGGACTCTTATGCTGGGGGGTCGGGTCCTTACACTGGACTCTTATGCTGGGGGGGTCGGGTCCTTACACTGGACTCTTATGCTGGGGGGTCGGGTCCTTATGCTGGGGGGTCGGGTCCCTTACACTGGACTCTTATGCTGGGGGGTCGGGTCCTTACACTGGACTCTTATGCTGGGGGGTCGGGTCTTACACTGACTCTTATGCTGGGGGGTCGGGTCATTACCATGGACTCTTATGCTGGGGGGTCGGGTCCTTACACTGGACTCTATGCTGGTGGGGTCGGGTCCTTACACTGGACTCTTATGCTGGGGGTCGGGTCCTTACACTGGACTCTTATGCTGGGGGGGGGTCGGGTCCTTACACTGGACTCTTATGCTGGGGGGTCGGGGTCCTTACACTGGACTCTTATGCTGGGGGGTCGGGTCCTTACACTGGACTCTTATGCTGGGGGGTCGGGTCCTTACACTGGACTCTTATGCTGGGGGGTCGGGTCCTTACACTGGACTCTTATGCTGGGGGGTCGGGTCCTTACACTGGACTCTTATGCTGGGGGGTCGGGTCCTTACACTGGACTCTTATGCTGGGGGGTCGGGTCCTTACACTGGACTCTTATGCTGGGGGGTCGGGTCCTTACACTGGACTCTTATGCGGGGGGGTCGGGTCCTTACACTGGACTCTTATTGCTGGGGGGTCGGTCCTTACACTGGACTCTTATGCTTGGGGGTCGGGTCCTTAACACTGGACTCTTATGCTGGGGGTCGGGTCCTTACACTGGACTCTTATGCTGGGGGGCGGGTCCTTACACTGGACTCTTAGGCTGGGGGGATCGGGTCCTTAACTGGACGCCTTATGCTGGGGGTCGGGTCCTTACACTGGACTCTTATGCTTGGGGGTCGGGTCTTACACTGGACTCTTATGCTGGGGGGCCGGGTCTTACGCTGGACTCGATGCGGGGGTCGGGTACCTTACACTGGACTCTTAGCTGGGGTGGTCGGTCCCTTACACTGGACCTCTTATGCTGGGGGGTCGGTCCTTACACTGGAACTCTTATGCTTGGGGGTCGGTCCTTACACTGGACTCTTATGCTGGGGGGTCGGGTCCTTACACTGGACTCTTATTGCTGGGGGGGCGGGTCCTTACACTGGACTCTTATGCTGGGGGTCGGGTCTTACACTGGACTCTTATGCTGGGGGGTCGGGTCCTTACACTGGACTCTTATGCTGGGGGGTCGGTCCTTACACTGGACTCTTATGCTGGGGGTCGGGTCCTTACACTGGACTCTTATGCTGGGGGGTCGGTCCTTACACTGGACTCTTATGCTGGGGGGTCGGGTCCTTACACTGGACTCTTATGCTGGGGGGTCGGGTCCTTACACTGGACTCTTATGCTGGGGGGTCGGGTCCTTACACTGGACTCTTATGCTGGGGGGTCGGGTCCTTACACTGGACTCTTATGCTGGGGGGTCGGGTCCTTACACTGGACTCTTATGCTGGGGGGTCGGGTCCTTACACTGGACTCTTATGCTGGGGGGTCGGGTCCTTACACTGGACTCTTATGCTGGGGGGTCGGGTCCTTACACTGGACTCTTATGCTGGGGGGTCGGGTCCTTACACTGGACTCTTTGCTGGGGGGTCGGGTCCTTACACTGGACTCTTATGCTGGGGGGTCGGGTCCTTACACTGGACTCTTATGCTGGGGGGGTCGGTCCTTACACTGGACTCTTATGCTGGGGGTCGGGTCCTTACACTGGACTCTTATGCTGGGGGGGTCGGGTCCTTACACTGGACTCTTATGCTTGGGGGGTCGGGTGCCTTACACTGGACTCTTATGCTGGGGGGTCGGGTCCTTACACTGGACTCTTATGCTGTGGGGGTCGGGTCCTTACACTGGACTCTTATGCTGGGGGGTCGGGTCCTTACACTGGACTCTTATGCTGGGGGGTCGGGTCCTTACACTGGACTCTTATGCTGGGGGGTCGGGTCCTTACACTGGACTCTTATGCTGGGGGGTCGGGTCCTTACACTGGACTCTTATGCTGGGGGGGTCGGGTCCTTACACTGGACTCTTATGCTGGGGGGTCGGGTCCTTACACTGGACTCTTATGCTGGGGGGTTCGGGTCCTTACACTGGACTCTTATGCTGGGGGGTCGGGTCCTTACACTGGACTCTTATGCTGGGGGGTGGGTCCTTACACTGGGACTCTTATGCTGGGGGTCGGGTCCTTTAACACTGGACTCTTATGCTGTGGGGGTCGGGTCCTTACACTGGACTCTTATGCTGGGGGGTCGGGTCCTTACACTGGACTCTTATGCTGGGGGGTCGGGTCCTTACACTGGACTCTTATGCTGGGGGGTCGGGTCCTTACACTGGACTCTTATGCTGGGGGGTCGGGTCCTTACACTGGACTCTTATGCTGGGGGGTCGGGTCCTTACACTGGACTCTTATGCTGGGGGGTCGGGTCCTTACACTGGAGGGTCGGGTCCTTACACTGGACTCTTATACTGGGGAAGGGGGGGTCCTTACACTGGAGGCTTTTCCTTTGGGGTCCGCTCCCCCTCAGGCCCCTCCTGCACTATTCTCCAGCAGTCAGTAACTGGGGTCAGACTTCAGGTGGTCATGCTTTCTAGTGAGGCGGCGCCCTGCTGGTTGTTGTAGTTCTGCGCCCTGTAGCTTACACTATCCGTTAGGTCCCCCGGTGTCACCGGTCTCTCTCTCCTCCCAGAAGCGGCGCAGGCCCTGGACGTCTCTCAGCTTCCTGTCTCTGCAGCTCTCATCGATCGATGTCTCTGTCAGTGGCCGGGGGACACGAAATGTTCAGCTCCCCCTTCATGTGGTTTCATTTGGTATCGGTCCTGTCACTTACCTGTGAAGCTCCTCCCACTTCCAGCTCCTTCCGTGTTTGAATCAGGACTAACTAACCAATAAGAAGTGAGAGGCGGGGCGTAAATGAGAGCGAGGCTTGATACGCTTCCTCGTTGCTTCCGGTGTGATTTGTGATTGCCTGAAGAGCACGAGTGAGTACCGAGCGGCGCTGCGGGGGCAGGGGGAGGAATCTGCCCCATTCTGACCTCTGCTGAGAGGAGGGGGCTCAAACTGGGGGAGGAGTGTTTACATGGGAATGTACTGACATAGAGGCTAATATAGTGCCAGATAGTGCTCATATTGTGCCATGCAGGGTTCATATATAATACCGTACAGTGCTCATATAGTACCGTACAGTGCTCATATCGTGCCATCCAGGGTTCATATAGTACCGTACAGTGCTCATATAGTACCGTACAGTGCTCATATCGTGCCATGCAGGGTTCATATATAATACCGTACAGTGCTCATATCGTGCCATCCAGGGTTCATATAGTACCGTACAGTGCACATATAGTACCGTACAGTGCACATATAGTACCGTACAGTGCTCATATCGTGCCATCCAGGGTTCATATAGTACCGTACAGTGCACATATAGTACCGTACAGTGCTCATATAGTACCGTACAGTGCTCATATAGTACCGTACAGTGCACATATAGTACCGTACAGTGCACATATAGTACCGCACAGTGCACATATAGTACCGCACAGTGCTCATATAGTACCGCACAGTGCTCATATAGTACCGCACAGTGCACATATAGTACCGCACAGTGCTCATATAGTACCGCACAGTGCTCATATAGTACCGCACAGTGCTCATATAGTACCGTACAGTGCTCATATAGTACCGTACAGTGCTCATATAGTACCGTACAGTGCTCATATAGTACCGTACAGTGCACATATAGTACCACACAGTGCTCATATCGTGCCATCCAGGGTTCATATAGTACCGTACAGTGCACATATAGTACCGTACAGTGCTCATATAGTACCGTACAGTGCTCATATAGTACCGTACAGTGCTCATATAGTACCGTACAGTGCACATATAGTACAGCACAGTGCTCATATCGTGCCATCCAGGGTTCATATAGTACCGTACAGTGCACATATAGTACCGTACAGTGCTCATATAGTACCGTACAGTGCTCATATAGTACTGTACAGTGCACATGTAGTACCGTACAGTGCTCATATAGTACCGTACAGTGCACATATAGTACCGTACAGTGCTCATATAGTACCGTACAGTGCACATATAGTACCGTACAGTGCTCATATAGTACGTACAGTGCTCATATAGTACCGTACAGTGCGCATATAGTACTGTGCAGTTTCCAGATACAGCGAGAAGTGTGCCTGCGTGCTCAGGGTACCAAGCCTTGCAGAAATAATTCCACGATGTGCCCATATAGCACCAACGTAGCATTCTCCGTGGGCACTGTCACCCACATGCCCCACCCTGCTAAGTGACATCCTCTCTTGCTATCCACAGACCCGCTCCCGCTTATTGACAGCCTCTCTCTTGATATCCACAGCCCCTCCCCCACTTAGTGACAGCCTCTCTTGATCTCCACAGACCCGCCCCCACTTAGTGACAGCCTCTCTTGATCTCCACAGACCCGCCCCCACTTAGTGACAGCCTCTCTTGATCTCCACAGACCCGCCCCCACTTAGTGACAGCCTCTCTTGATCTCCAAAGACCCCGCCCCACTTAGTGACAGCCTCTCTTGATATCAACAGGCCCCCCACCTTCTTAGTGACATCCTCTCTTGCTATCCACAGCCCCTCCCCCGCTTAGTGACATCCTCTCTTGCTATCCACAGCCCCTCCCCCGCTTAGTGACACCCTCTCTTGCTATCCACAGCCCCTCCCCCGCTTAGTGACATCCTCTCTTGCTATCCACAGCCCCTCCCCCGCTTAGTGACACCCTCTCTTGCTATCCACAGCCCCTCCCCCGCTTAGTGACATCCTCTCTTGCTATCCACAGACCCGCCCCTGCTTAGTGACTGCCTCTCTCTTGCTATCCACAGCCTCTCCCCCGCTTAGTGACAGCCTCTCTTGCTATCCACAGACCCGCCCCCACTTAGTGACCGCCTCTCTTGATCTCCACAGACCCCGCCCCACTTAGTGACAGCCTCTCTTGATCTCCACAGACCCCGCCCCACTTAGTGACAGCCTCTCTTGCTATCCACAGACCCGCCCCCACTTAGTGACAGCCTCTCTTGATCTCCACAGACCCCGCCCCACTTAGTGACAGCCTCTCTTGATCTCCACAGACCCCGCCCCACTTAGTGACAGCCTCTCTTGCTATCCAGAGACCCGCCCCTGCTTAGTGACATCATCTCTCTTGATATCCACAGCCCCTCCCCACTCAGTGACATCTTCTCTTGCTATCCACAGACCCGCCCCCACTTAGTGACAGCCTCTCTTGCTATCCACAGCCCCTCCCCCACTTAGTGACAGCCTCTCTTGATCTCCACAGATCTCGCCCCACTTAGTGACAGCCTCTCTTGATCTCCACAGACCCCGCCCCACTTAGTGACAGCCTCTCTTGATATCAACAGGCCCCGCCCACTTAGTGACATCCTCTCTTGCTATCCACAGACCCGCCCCCGCTTAGTGACAGCCTCTCTTGATCTCCACAGACCCCGCCCCACTTAGTGACAGCCTCTCTTGATATCAACAGGCCCCGCCCCCACTTAGTGACAGCCTCTCTTGCTATCCACAGACCCGCCCCCGCTTAGTGACAGCCTCTCTTGCTAACAGGCCCCGCCCCTGCTTAGTGGCATCCTCTCTTGCTATCCACAGGCCCCGCCCCTGCTTAGTGACAGCCTCTCTTGCTATCCACAGACCCGCCCCCGCTTAGTGACCGCCTCTCTTGCTATCCACAGACCCGCCCCCGTTTAGTGACAGCCTCTCTTGCTATCCACAGCCCCTCCCCTGCTTAGTGACAGCCTCTCTTGCTATCCACAGCCCCTCCCCTGCTTAGTGACAGCCTCTCTTGCTATCCACAGACCCGCCCCCGCTTAGTGACAGCCTCTCTTGCTATCCACAGACCCGCCCCCGCTTAGTGACAGCCTCTCTTGCTATCCACAGACCCGCCCCCGCTTAGTGACAGCCTCTCTTGCTATCCACAGACCCGCCCCCGCTTAGTGACAGCCTCTCTTGCTAACCACAGACCCGCCCCCGCTTAGTGACAGCCTGTCTCTTGATATCTGCAGTGATGTCCAGTCGGAGGATCGAGTGCGTTTTCTTCAGTGAGTTCCATCCGACCCTCGGCCCCAAGATCAGTTACCAGGTGAGTGGAGATGACGGCTGCATGATACCGGCTGCACTGCGGCGGGATGATGATGTCACCCGTGTATCGGCAGGTTCCTGAGGAGTACATCTCGCGGGAGCTGTTTGACACCGTCCAGGTTTATATAATCACCAAACCCGAGCTCCAAAACAAGCTGATCACAGTGTAAGTGTAAATACCGTGGCCCCGGATCACAGGGGCCCCCAGCCTTTAATGTAGTAGCTGAGGTTTTGGGTCTGGGTGACGGTCAGCGTGGCCCCTGCCGCTGAGTCTCCTGTGGTCTCTTTACAGCACCGCCATGGACAAGAAGCTGATCGGTTGCCCGGTGTGCATCGAGCACAAGAAGTACAGCCGCAACGCCTTGCTCTTTAACCTGGGCTTCGTGTGTAACGCCAGGGCCAAGACGTGCGCGCTGGAGCCCATCGTCAAGAAGCTGGCAGGATACCTGAAGACGCTGGAGGTGGGGGCCACAGGGGAATCTCCCAGCATTCCCTGCTTGTTCAGTGTCTGCTGAGGGGACTTGCATTATGGGGATCTGTCCTGGCCTCTGACGTATTCTAGGAGCTCTAGTCAGGATGTTGGTGTATAAGCTTGCTGACTGTTTCCAATGACCAGCGTGATTCTAGAGCAGGGCCGGCTCCATCACCTTCTTGTCTCGTTGTAGCTGGAGTCCGGCTTCATCTCTAATGAGGACAGTAAGCAGCGGCTGGTGCCCATCATGAGTATCCTGCTGGAGGGGCTGAACTCCACCGGGGAATGCTCCCTGCCTATAGGTACAGCCCTGGAGTCCTTCCGTCCGCTGGGCGCCGCTGATCACTCCCTGCTCATTGATGTCTTCTTCTAGATGAAAGTAACACCATGCACCTGAAGGTGATAGAGCTGCGTGCGGCGCCCCCTACAGCCCAGGAGTACGACGTGCCCGTGTTCACAGAGGACAAGGAAGAGTTCTGTAACGCACAGTGGGATCTGACAACGCAGCAGGCGAGTCTTCGGCGTCCCCCAGATCCTGCCTTACAAATCCGTGTAGATTCACAGTTTAACTGCTCTGCTCGTGTCAGTGTTCACTGCATGTGTAGAATTATAGTCATGATTCAGGGATGTGACTGAACACCATATTTACCGCTTACATTTTCTCCTCCAGATTCTTCCGTACATTGATGGTTTCCGTCACATCCAGAAGATCTCGGCTGAGGCGGATGTGGAGCTGAACCTTGTGCGGATAGCGATCCAGAACCTTATGTGAGTGCTGCAGCGGGCGCTAACTGCATAAAGAGTGCTCTACAATCCCTTTAATCCTACATCTGATAATCCAGAAAATGTGATCGATCAAAACTCTGGAATTTACCAAAAATGGAAGAATAAACGAGATGCTCCTCGGACTGCTAGTATCCGGCCCGTGACCGGCTGATAGTCCGCAATGCTTGATGGTCCAGGACTCCTCGAGCAGATGTTTCTGTGTTCATTATAAGCAGTATTTGATTATAACTCTCATCTTCCTGTTTCTAGGTATTATGGGGTGGTAACTTTAGTTTCCATCTTCCAGGTAAGAATCTCAGGGTTTCTGGTGTTTTGATTTCAGCATGACTTGTGTTTGACCTCATGTCCAGCCGGCCGCTCGCTCCCTGGACCAGCTGGGATAGCTCCTGCGGGCTGCCCGCTCGCTCTCTGCAACGCTTCTAGGATGGCTGGGACTGCTGATAGAGCCGCAGCAGGTCCAGAGAACTATGGGATGGCCGCCCGCTGTCTAGGATGGCTGGGACAGCTGACAGAACCGCAGCAGGTCCAGAGAACTATGGGATGGCCGCCCGCTGTCTAGGATGGCTGGGACAGCTGACAGAGCCGCAGCAGGTCCAGCTGATAGAGCCGCAGCAGGTCCAGAGAACTATGGGATGGCCGCCCGCTGTCTAGGATGGCTGGGACAGCTAACAGAGCCGCAGCAGGTCCAGAGAACTATGGGATGGCCGCCCGCTGTCTAGGATGGCTGGGACAGCTGACAGAACCGCAGCAGGTCCAGAGAACTATGGGATGGCCGCCCGCTGTCTAGGATGGCTGGGACAGCTGATAGTTCTCTCTGCCTGCTGCAGTTCTATGGGATGGCCGCTCGCTCTTTAGGATGGTTGGGACAGCTGCTCGCTCTCTGCCTGCTGCAGTTCTATGGGATGGCCGCTCGCTGTCTTGGATGGCTGGGACAGCTGATAGTTCTCTGTGCCTGCTGCAGTTCTATGGCATGGCCGCTCGCTCTTTAGGATGGCTGGGACAGCTGATAGTTCTCTGTGCCTGCGGCAGTTCTATGGCATGGCCGCTCGCTCTTTAGGATGGCTGGGACAGCTGATAGTTCTCTGTGCCTGCTGCAGTTTTATGGCATGGCCGCTCGCTCTTTAGGATGGCTGGGACAGCTGATAGTTCTCTGTGCCTGCGGCAGTTCTATGGGATGGCCGCTCGCTCTTTGCCTGCTGCAGTTCTATGGGATGGCCGCTCGCTCTGTAGGATGGCTGGGACAGCTGATAGTTCTCTGTGCCTGCGGCAGTTCTATGGGATGGCCGCTCGCTCTGTAGGATGGCTGGGACAGCTGATAGTTCTGTGCCTGCGGCAGTTCTATGGGATGGCCGCTCGCTCTTTGCCTGCGGCAGTTCTATGGGATGGGCGCTCGCTCTTTGCCTGCTGCAGTTCTATGGGATGGGCGCTCGCTCTTTGCCTGCTGCAGTTCTATGGGATGGGCGCTCGCTCTTTGCCTGCTGCAGTTCTATGGGATGGCCGCTCGCTCTTTGCCTGCTGTGTATATCACGCCTTCTCGTCTTCTCCTTGCAGTACTCCAATGTGTATTGCCCGACGCCCCGGGTGCAGGAGCTGATTCATGACAAGGCTCTGCAGGAGGAGTGCGTCTCCTACATCAGTAAACCAGGTGACAATTATCACTTTATCCCGGATTTTCCTTTGGGATTGACTGCTGGACTTCTCGTTGTGTCCTGTACATTGGGGGGGGGGGGGGGGGGGGGCGCTGCTTTCTGTGTTACCCCGTTTCTGGGAGAGCACGTCTATAGCATTGTCAGTGATGTAAAGGGGTATTCCGATGACATTAGCTACAGTCAGCCTCTCCCCAGACTAAAATGGCCGAGGACAGAGATCAATAGATTGTAACCAGCTCTTCTATAGTCGGGGTCTCGCCGTTATATGGTTGTGGCGCACAGTGAGCCCTGCCGCTCCTCTGTGACGGATGGTGTTGCTGGCGTGGGGCCGCTCTCCATTGTTCGTCACACGTGTCGCTTGTTTGCCTGCTCTTAGGTCTGAAGCGGCCAAGTCTTCGCGACGTCTTCCAGCTGTACTGCGGCCTCAGCCCGGGCACTACCGTCCGCGACCTTATTGCCCGTCACACACAGCAGCTGCAGAAAGTGGACGAAAGGTCAGTGCGGTATAGTGTGCACAACCCCTGTCTATGAAGTCTAGTCCCAAGGGTCCGGGCGGAAAGGGGTTTGGGTTGATATTGGGACACATTGTGGGGTGGGGGGGGGGCTTGAAATGAACAGCAGGACGTCGTAACCGCAAATCATTCTGGGAGGTTTGTGGCGCTGCTCATCGAGCCCGAGTCCCTCATCGCTGCGTCTCCCCCGCCGCTGGCAGCGCAGATTGTGTCCCTGACCCGTCCTGTACCCACACAGGAAACTCATCCAGTTTGGGCTGATGAAGAAGCTGATCCGAAGACTCCAGAAATACCCGGTGAAGGTGTCCCGCGATGAGCGCAGCCCCCCTGCTCGCCTCTACACTGGAAGCCACAGCTACGACGAGATCTGCTGCAAGACAGGTACCAGCACAGCAGCGGTGGTGACACATGCGGGAACATGCTGGACATGACTGGCATTAACATACGGATGCCAGCGCTGCTCCCACCAGAGTGCGGGGGAGGGAGTAATCCTGACACCTGCCTCCGTGTACAGATATACAGGGTGTCATCCATGTAATGCTCGTCTTTTCTCCCCAGGAATGAGCTACCGAGAGCTTGATGAGCGACTGGACACCGACTCCAACATCATTGTGTGCATGAAGTAAAGGGAGCGGAGACGGGCAGGAGAACCGCGGGAGCGGAGGGGGGCCGAGCAGGAGAACCGCGGGAGCGGAGGGGGGGCCGAGCAGGAGAGCCGCGGGAGCGGAGGGGGGGCCGAGCAGGAGAGCCGCGGGAGCGGAGGGGGGGCCGAGCAGGAGAACCGGGGGGGCCGAGCAGGAGAACCGCGGGAGCGGAGGGGGGGGCCGAGCAGGAGAACCGCGGGAGCGGAGGGGGGGGCCGAGCAGGAGAACCGCGGGAGCGGAGGGGGGGGCCGGGCAGGAGAACCGCGGGAGCGGAGGGGGGGGCCGAGCAGGAGAACCGCGGGAGCGGAGGATGCCTCGCACACGCCAGCCACAGATACGGATGTTTCCTGCCCCTCTTAATAATAAGGATTTACAGCTAAGGGTTGTCTTCAGCGTTTGTTCAGTCAGTATACAGATATGTGGGGGGTCCTATACTGCTCCTCGGAATTACTGCGAGGCCTTCTGCACAGATAAGTGGTGAATCTTGGGGGGCCGTACCGACATCCCACCATCCTGCAGGATGTTACACTGATGGGGTGGACGCAGCTAATGTCCCTTGTCAGGTGCACTCTCTCGGCGAACCGGGTGGGGCGGCTGGTCTCTCTCGGTTAACTTTGGGGGGGGGGGGGGGGGGCTTCTTTCTCTCGGCCAGCTATGGGCTGACTGCGGTCTCTCGGCCAGCTTGTGGAGACGGCTGCTCTCTTGGCCAGATTGGGGGGGGGGGGGGGCGGCTACCTTCTGTCAGCGAGCTGGGGTCCGATAGCGTTGAGAAGAGTTTCTGCAAGGCCTTGTGCACACATTGATAAATGGCTACTACAGGCATCCCACTAACCTGTAGGGTGTTACATCTGGCATATGGACGGTATATCCCTGTACTGACGAGGAGTGGGAACTCCGACCCATCTGTCTACATTGGGAGGGGGGTCTCTGCTTTGGATGATATCACTAGACATGGATCAGACATTGACTAACAGGACAGCGGCCTATAGGAGGCAGTAGAGAGGCCGCTGTCGTCCTTCTGGAGGAGCTAATTTGCATATTCATGTCCTAAAGGTATTAATTACTAATTGGAATAGAATGCTTATTAAATGATTCTTTCATATCAGTAACTTCTTTTCTGATTTCAAATTTTTTTTATTTTATGGGGGGAAGGGGGGTTATCATCTATGGATCTAACGTCCGAAGCCGGAAACATGGTACAGCGGGCACCGCGAATAAGGCAATAGGGACGTGAGCGACCGTGTGTGTGACCGGAGCGTGCCCCGCGCCTGTACTGAGGGGGCGGCGAGCTGCACAGTTATGCGTGTAAGGCCTCGTTCAGATGAGCGCCTGTACTGCAGCCATGATGGAAATGTGCAGCTCAAAGTGACCGTCCTCACCGCAGCGCAATTTCTGCTCGTATTTTATGCCACAGCTTCACGTGGCAGATTTGCCGTGGACGTGTTATATTATGGGAGGTCCGTCCTGTAAGGCGGCGATCCTTACAGAGGAGCTGTCACAGGCTCAAGGACGGCCGATACCGGTAAGCGGAATCCAAATATTTACCTTGTATGACAAATCTGCATCAGGTCAGACCGGCGGATCTGCGGGGGCGAGATGCCGTTATATGTTATTATTCACGTCTAGGTTTAACCCCTTAACACACAATGCTGTACACATGCCCGGCGCTCGCTCCATACACGGAGGGTGCTGGCTGTGTGATTACCGCAGGTGGATGGGGAGAACTCGCTCCACGGGAAGAGCTTTACTGATGATGATTTTGCAGTACAGCAACAAAGCCCTGTACTGGTGAAACGGGTACATTTATATTTAATAGGGACGCTGTCTCTTTAAGAAACTGAATAGATGGCAGGGATGGTGTCACTATAGTCTCTCTAGAATTAGTTTAACTTTATACAGTCTCTCAGAGGCCACACTGTTCCTGCAAGCAGACAAGGGACCCTCTTGGCGCTCAATCTATATCTCCAAGGCGGGAGCCCTCTCTGTGCTGCAGGAGAGTCTGGCCGGGCTCTTCTGAGACTTGTGCTCCGCACTCTGCTCCCTCGCACTGGTCCGTGTTGCACTCTTCCTTCAGTGCCGCACAGTGCTCTGCCTGCCGCAGCCTCTCTGTACCTGGCTGGGCTGCACTGCCTCACTTGGGGGCCACACCACCCCTGACCTGAGGTCTGGTAGCGGGCCCTGCTCTGAATCTCATGTACTGCTTCACTTGGGGGCCACATCACACCACCCCTGAGCTCTGGTAACAGACCCTGCTCTGGATCTCCTGCACTGCCTCACTTGGGGGCCACATCACACCACCCCTGACCTGAGGTCTGGTAGCGGGCCCTGCTCTGAATCTCATGTACTGCTTCACTTGGGGGCCACATCACACCACCCCTGAGCTCTGGTAACAGACCCCGCTCTGGATCTCCTGCACTGCCTCACTTGGGGGCCACATCACACCACCCCTGACCTGAGGTCTGGTAGCGGGCCCTGCTCTGGATCTCCTGCACTGCTTCACTTGGGGGCCACATCACACCACCCCTGACCTGAGGTCTGGTAGCGGGCCCTGCTCTGGATCTCCTGCACTGCCTCACTTGGGGGCCACATCACACCACCCCTGAGCTCTGGTAACAGACCCCGCTCTGGATCTCCTGCACTGCCTCACTTGGGGGCCACATCACACCACCCCTGACCTGAGGTCTGGTAGCGGGCCCTGCTCTGGATCTCCTGCACTGCTTCACTTGGGGGCCACATCACACCACCCCTGACCTGAGGTCTGGTAGCGGGCCCTGCTCTGGATCTCCTGCACTGCCTCACTTGGGGGCCACATCACACCACCCCTGAGCTCTGGTAACAGACCCCACTCTGGATCTCCTGCACTGCCTCACTTGGGGGCCACATCACACCACCCCTGACCTGAGGTCTGGTAGCGGGCCCTGCTCTGGATCTCCTGCACTGCCTCACTTGGGGGCCACATCACACCACCCCTGACCTGAGGTCTGGTAGCGGGCCCTGCTCTGGATCTCCTGCACTGCCTCACTTGGGGGCCACATCACACCACCCCTGACCTGAGGTCTGGTAGCGGGCCCTGCTCTGGATCTCCTGCACTGCCTCACTTGGGGGCCACATCACACCACCCCTGACCTGAGGTCTGGTAGCGGGCCCTGCTCTGGATCTCCTGCACTGCCTCACTTGGGGGCCACATCACACCACCCCTGAGCTCCGGTTTTACGGACCCTGCTCTGGATCTCCTCTCCTCAGGAGGGATCGCTTGAAGCGATTTTCCATTTTACCTGAAATAGTGGCCAGAGGTAAGTATGGACCTGTCCGGGAGAGACACGATGGATGCCAAGGATGGTGCACCAGTCAGGTGAAAGATTCCCTAAGATGGTGGGTGGACAAGACACATCTGAACAAGGGCATAGACTGGGTACTAGACCCAAGCCAGACCATGAGGAGGGAGGCCAGGGCACAAGGCTGTGGAGCCCATGCAGCCTACTCTTCTTACCAGGGGGGATGGAGAGAGCATTGAAGGCAGAAAAACAACTAGTACAGAACGATCGTCTAAAGATCGACTCAGACAACGTAACCACGGCAGCTTATATACAAGAGGCACTCTTCTTCAGGAGTCTTCATATAAGCAGAAAAGTGTCTTCTGTCCCTCACAGCTATTCATCTAACGGGCCAAGAAAACCAGCAGCCGATATCGCGAGCAGAAGACACACTCTTCCAGGAGAGCGGACACTTGCTCCTGAGGCAGCGCTCCGGACATGGACCTGAGAGATTCTGTCAACTCTTCCAGCATAAAACGAGCCCCTAAACAAGGCGTTCGGCAGAAAAAATAAATAAAAATATATATGGCTTTCAGAGATGTTTTTAAATTTCATCTCATTTCTGTTATGTCGGCCCCACAAAGTGACTTCATTAAGGCTACTTTCACACTAGCGTTCGGGCGGATCCGTTCTGAACGGATCCGCTCATAATAATGCAGACGGAGGCTCCGTTCAGAACGGATCCGTCTGCATTATTTTTAGCATATAACAGCTAAGTGTGAAAATAGCCTCGTACGGATCCGTCCAGACTTTCAATGTAAAGTCAATGGGGGACGGATCAGGCTTGAAGATTGAGCCACATTGTGGCATCTTCAAACGGATCCGTCCCCATTGACTTACATTGAAAGTCTGGACGGATCCGTACGCCTCCGCACGGCCAGGCGGACACCCGAACGCTGCAAGCAGCGTTCAGCTGTCCGCCTGTCCGTGCGGAGGCGAGCGGAGCGGAGGCTGAACGCCGCCAGACTGATGCAGTCTGAGCGGATCCGCTCCATTCAGACTGCATCAGGGCTGGACGGCTGCGTTCGGGTCCGCTCGTGAGCTCCTTCAAACGGAGCTCACGAGCGGAAACCCGAACGCTAGTGTGAAAGTAGCCTTAGTTGTGAGTCTTCTACCAATAAAATGTATCGAGATGTGGAGTAAATGTGTGTCTTGGGGTCGGGCCCTTCAGGTACAAGTGGCAGCGCGAAGCGGACATCTAATAGATAACGCTGAGTGTGTGTGTCCACTAAAGGAAGCCGCACCGTCACATTTACAATCCCACAATTTGGCACACGGGTACATCAGGTGACCTGGAAGGACGTACCGTTCCTGAGAGATTCCCAAAAAAATGAATTAGCCAATAGAAGCTTGGTCACATGACCCTTATCAGCCAATAGAAGCTCGCAGATCCTCCAGCCTGCACATACAGTTTTACTCCAGGTTTCCATAACAACCCAGCCATTTATCTTCACTGCTGTAGGAGAGCTTTCAAGGAAATCTGTCACCAGGACAATCGCTGTTGCAGTAAAGCCTAATAGCACTTAGTACCTTATTTCTACATGGACCTTTGTTCCAGCAATAGATGCTTTTATCCTCTGAAAATCCAGTTGATCTGGTATGCAAATGAGCCAGTAAGAAGGAGCCCAGACACGCCCCCTGCCACAATGTGTCCACCCCCAAAAAAGAACTTAAAACACCGTCCCATGTCCTGCTAAGCCACGCCCCTGATCTGGTTAGGCCACGCCCCCACCCACTCCTTAGCTGACAGGGATTGAAAAAATGAAGTTAAAAATCCACTTCTGTCGGCTGCAGAGGTGGGAGGGAGGGCGACTTTCTCCCTGCAGCTCACACTCAGACACCACAGTGCTGCAGTCTGAGAGTGAGCTGTTCAAAAGGACATCCTTGTGTCCATCTGGGCCCTGCACCGGACGGAGGACAGGGCGTCTGAAAGCCGGACTGTCCAGCCTAAGACCTCCTGCACACAACCGTTTTTTCCCGTTTACTGGCTGTTTTTTGCGTTCCGTATACGAAACCATTCATTTCAATGGTTCCGCAAAAAAAAACTGCATGTACTCCGTATGCATTCCGTTTAAAGATAGAACATGTCCTATGATTGCCCGCAAATCACGTTCCGTGGCTCCATTCAAGTCAATGGGTCCGCAAAAAAAAATGAACACATACAGAAATGCATTCGTATCTCTTCAGTTTCGTTTTTTGCAAAACCATCTATTGAAAATGTTATGCCCAGCCCAATTTTATCTATGTAATTACTGTATACTGTATATGCCATACGGAAAAACGGAACAGAAACAAAAAACGGAACAACGGATCCGTGAAAAACGGACCGCAAAACACTGAAAAAGCCATACGGTCGTGTGCAGAAGGGGCAGACTGCTGTGGAGGTCACAGTTAAGGGGATGATCCGCTATGGAGGTCACTGTCAAGGGGGTGGGCTGCTGTGGAGGTCCAATTGTAAGGGAGGGGGCACAGTGGGGGGAGGGGACGCTGTTATACTGGATAGTGTTGATAACTTTTAACGACACAGAAACATTAAATGAAATAGATGTAATAGACCCGAGCGAAGCCGCGTCCTTCCGCTAGTCTTGATATAAAATTAACAGAAAAGACTTGAATTTCCATATTTCTGAAAGCAGCAGCCAGGCCGAGACCTAGAAGAGCCGATCTGATGCCTCCGTGGAATCTGAACTTAGTTCTGAACCTCCCTGTGAACCAGTGGAGGAAACATCTACTTGGGGAACAGGTTTTTTTTAGTGTCCATTTCTTCAGCTCGAAAAATCAGTGAAATTCAAGCAGCGTCTACAATGTTTCCGTTTTTTCAGAAATTCGCTTATTTTTTTTAACTAGATCCTTTCTACCTACAGTAGTTTCTTCTTTTCATAGCTCGCAGGATACGGCAATACCATCCTTCTGGACCAACCCGAAGAATGAAAAGGCGTCTCATACCCTGGCTGTCCGTAGAGCGGTGTTCACCTACATACAAGTAACAGCGCTTTGGAGGATAGACCCAACAAAGGGAAGGGGGCAGCAAAAAAACACCATGTGCAGGTAGATCAGGGAAGCTGTGAGGTTTTGGGGAAAGAACCTCCTGAAGGATTGAGATTTCACATCCTCTGCGTCCATGGAACACGTCGGCTCAGCAGCTACAGGGAGGCACAAAGCATCAGAAAGACGTCAGGCGACCTGAAAAGGTAGATCTCAGGGGCGGAAAAAGTCACTTACCGGTAATTGGTTTCTGGACGTCCTCAAGTTTCCCTTTCCAAAATAATAATAATAAATATTTTTATAGAAGTTTTTTTTCATAAAATTTTTTGTGTTTTTATTTTTATTATATATGAGGTTAAGGCTACTTTCACACTAGCGTTCGGGGCTCCGCTTGTGAGTTCCGTTTGAAGGCTCTCACAAGCGGCCCCGAACGGATTCGTCCAGCCCCAATGCATTCTGAGTGGATGCGGATCCGCTCAGAATGCATCAGTTTGGCACCGTTTGGCCTCCGCTCCGCTCAGCAGGCGGACACCTGAACGCTGCTTGCAGCGTTTTCGTGTCCGCCTGGCCGTGCGGAGCCAAACGGATCCGTCCAGACTTACAATGCAAGTCAATGGGGACGGATCCGTTTGACGTTGACACAATATGGTGCAATTTCAAACGGATCCGTCCCCCATTGACTTTCAATGCAAAGTCAGGAGTCCCCATCAGATCGGAGTTTTCTCCGATCCGATGGTATATTTTAACTTGAAGCGTCCCCATCACCATGGGAACGCCTCTATGTTAGAATATACCATCGGATTTGAGTTACATCGTAAACCTCAGATCCGACAGTATATTCTAACACAGAGGCGTTCCCATGGTGATGGGGACGCTTCATGTTAGAATATACTGAGAACTGTGTACAGACCCCCCCCCCTCCTCCTGTAATTAACTTATTGGTGGCCAGTGCGGGCCCCCCTCCCTCCCCAGTATTAAATATTACCAGTGCGGCGGCCTCCCCCTCCCTCCCTCCCCAGTATTAAATATGACCAGTGCGGCCTCCCCCTCCCTCCCCAGTATTAAATATTACCAGTGCGGCGGCCTCCCCCTCCCTCCCTCCCCAGTATTAAATATGACCAGTGCGGCCTCTCCCTCCCTCCCCAGTATTAAATATGACCAGTGCGGCCCCCTCCCTCTATATTTATTGGTGGCCGGGCCAGTGCGGATTCCAAGTATTGTGAGCAGTGCGGCCTCCCCTCTCCCCCCCTAATTAAAATCACCCCCCCCCCCCCCATCATTGGTGGCAGCGGAGAGTACCGATCGGAGTCCCAGTTTAAATCGCTGGGGCTCCGATCGGTTACCATGGCAACCAAGACGCTATTGCAGTCTTGGCTGCCATGGTTACTTGGCAATAAATTCAAGCATTATACTTACCTGAAGAGCTGCGATGTCTGACCGGCCGGGCGCTCCTCCTACTGGTAAGTGACAAGTCTGTGCTATAGGCAATGCGCCGCACAGACCTGTCACTTACCAGTAGGAGGAGCTCCCGGCCGGTCAGACATCGCAGCTCTTCAGGTAAGTATAATGCTTGTATTTATTGCCAAGTAACCATGGCAGCCAAGACTGCAATAGCGTCTTGGTTGCCATGGTAACCGATCGGAGCCCCAGCGATTTAAACTGGGACTCCGATCGGTACTCTCCGCTGCCACCAATGATGGGGGGGGGGGGGGGGGGGGGTGATTTTAATTAGGGGGGGAGAGGGAAGGCCGCACTGCTCACAATACTTGGAATCCGCACTGGCCCGGCCACCAATAAATATAGAGGGAGGGGGCCGCACTGGTCATATTTAATACTGGGGAGGGAGGGAGGGGGAGGCCGCACTGGTCATATTTAATACTGGGGAGGGAGGGGGGGCCGCACTGGCCACCAATAAGTTAAATACAGGAGGGGGGGGGGGGGTCTGCCCCCTGCTGCCTGGCAGCATCTGCCAGGCAGCAGGGGGCAGTCGTGTACACAGTTCTCAGTATATTCTAACATGAAGCGTCCCCATCACCATGGGAACGCTTCTGTGTTTAGAATATACTGTCGGATCTGAGTTTTCCGAAGTGAAAAATCAGATCTGAAATAAACAGTTATGCAAACGGATCCGTTCTGAACGGATGCAAGCGTTTGCATTATAGGAGCGGATCCGTCTGTGCAGACACCAGACGGATCCGCTCCTAACGCAAGTGTGAAAGTAGCCTAATATATACCTGAGAGTACAGGTTTCCTGGTGAAACACTGAGGGGGAGTCTTTTAAACCTCTGTGTGTTTTCTGGTCCCTGGAAGGCGGAGCCGTCGTGGAGACTTCCAGAAACCAATTACCAGTAAGTCACCTTGTCCCCCAAAATGGTAAAAAAAACTACAGTTCGCCCTGCAAGAAAACAAGCTTTATAGATGGAGCATTCAAATATTTATGGCTGTGAAAAAATAGCGATGCAAAGAAAGTGTTATTTATTTTTCAACAGTTTTACATTTTTCTAAAAGAAGTAAAACATAATAGAAACTACACAAATGTGGCGTCGCCGTAATCGTACAGCGTAAGGACATCATGTCGTCTTTTTTTTTCCATTTTTCAATACAAAACATGGTATATTAAATTGTGCCATTACAAATACAACCTGTCCTGCTACAAATAAGCCCTCGGACGGCCACGTGAACAAAAACGTTAAGCTGTGACTTTTAGAATGTGGGGAGAAAAACCAAAAACACAACAATTGGCCCAGTCGCCATAGGGTTAACGCTCCGGCCTCACATGAGTGCGATACGGTGCAGACTGCGGATCTGATCCGTGATGCTGCTCGCTTGCATCATTGGACCAACGTCTGGGCCGGGATTTCAGGACGTAACGTGGGTGAAAAAAAATCCACAAAAACGGCCTCAAAAAGAGGCTTTCCACTGTCCAAGGATTAAGCTTCTCTTTGGGTGGCGCTAAACGCCCTGGAACATGAATATAAAACCCGGAGGTTCTTCATACCTCCTACAATTTCTCAGGCCGCCGTGCGCTCCTTCCCCCTATGATCCGCACAGACGTGGCTCGTGGTTTTATGGAGATGTCACCCCCCCCACACCTGCTGCCAGCAGAGGTGTCAGGTGCGGCACGTGGCTCAACTCTTGCATCATTCGGCTGATATCGCAGCAGCCTCTCCTCAGTGACCACCGATACGGCCGCCATTACCACCCACCCAGCTTTCCCAGATCCTGAACAGGAAATATACCACATAAAAGGTCCATTCACACGTCCACAAATGGGTCCGCAATATCGGGAACAGGTGTGGACCTATTCATTCTCTATGGGGCCAGAAGAGATGCACACTATGTGCTCTTCGCATCCGCATTTTCGGAGCGTGGCCCCGATCTTCCGGGCCGTGGCTCTACAAAAAAAAAAAATAGAACATGTCCTATTCTTGTCCGCAATGGCAGATACTAGGCAGTTCTATGGGGGTGCCGGACGGGAGTATTGCACCACGGACATGTGAATGGACCCTTATGCAGAGAGTTTGATACTGAAGATCCCGGGAAAGCTGGGTGACATCAGCCCTCTGATTGGCTGACACTAATTGCTTATTTTGCGGGTGACTTTTCATTGGTGCATTTAAAGGGGTTGTCCCATAACTAATGTAAAAAATGAAAATTCGACATCATGTAGTGCACGACAGTCCTTGCACCTCACATGGATCCAGAGATCTTTACATTCATTGCTCTGCTAGATTGATTCCAAGCTGGCAGCTCAGGGGGGCGTGTCCTTTCTGTTGCATCTCGGGGGAGGCGTGTCCTTTCTGTTGCATCTCGGGGGAGGCGTGTCCTTTCTGTTGCATCTCGGGGGAGGCGTGTCCTTTCTGTTGCATCTCGGGGGAGGCGTGTCCTTTCTGTTGCATCTCGGGGGAGGCGTGTCCTTTCTGTTGCAGCTGAAGGATGGAACTGAGCATGTGTTTCCTTCTTACTGAGCTGGACCGAGAAATTAGAAAAAAAAAAGAGTGAACAGCAGGTGGTGCTATACAGATAGATCTCAGTGAATACCCCATGGGCTATGCTCGGTTTAATTACAGGCAGTTACAAAGGTATTCAGATCCAGGCGCTGGTCTGAAAACTACAGAATATTTTTGGAAGAACCCCTGTAAGGGTATGTTCACATGTAACGGCTGAGGTGCTGCTGTGGTCTTTACAGGTGATGCGTCTGAATACGGCCTTAGGGGTCAAAGCGAATCCATGTACTGGGTGCTCTTTTGGACCAGATACTGATCGATGCTCTTTTTATTTTCTCATCGATTTTTTTTATTGTTTTCTGTACATGATTATGAGGGCGGCCGTCGTACCATGTTGTGGGCATGCTCTGCGATTTGTGCAGATGTCATTGTACAGGGAGGGGGGAGGATGTGAGCTGTGACCAGCACCTATTAAACTCTATAGGAGAGTGTTGTAGGGAAGCGCAGTGACCTGTGCAGACATCATTGTACAGGGAGGGGGAGGAGGTGAGCTGTGACCAGCACCCTAATGATCTCCATGGCAGAGTGTTGTGGGCGTGCTTTGTGCAGACATCATTGTACAGGGAGGGGGAAGAGGTGAGCTGTGACCAGCACCCTAATGATCTCCATGGCAGAGTGTTGTGGGTGTGCTTTGTGCAGACATCATTGTACAGGGAGGGGGAGGAGGTGAGCTGTGACCAGCACCCTAATGATCTCCATGGCAGAGTGTTGTGGGCGAGCTTTGTGCAGACATCATTGTACAGGGAGGGGGAAGAGGTGAGCTAGGTGAGCTGTGACCAGCACCCCTAATGATCTCCATGGAAGAGTGTTTGTGGGCGAGCTTTGTGCAGACATCATTGTACCGGGAGGAGGGCAGAAGGTGAGCTGGACCAGCACCCTAATGATCTCCATGGCAGAGTGTTGTGGGTGTGCTTTGTGCAGACATCATTGTACAGGGAGGGCGAGGAGGTGAGCTGTGACCAGCACCCTAATGATCTCCATGGCAGAGTGTTGTGGGCGAGCTTTGTGCAGACATCATTGTACAGGGAGGGGGAGGAGGTGAGCTGTGACCAGCACCCTAATGATCTCCATGGCAGAGTGTTGTGGGTGTGCTTTGTGCAGACATCATTGTACAGGGAGGGCGAGGAGGTGAGCTGTGACCTGCACCTATTGATCTCTATGGGAGATTTTTGTGGACATGTTGTGACTTGTGCAGACATCATTATACAGGGAGGTGGAGAAGCTGAGCTGTGACCTGCACCTATTGATCTCTATGGGAGATTTTTGTGGACATGTTGTGACTTGTGCAGACATCATTATACAGGGAGGTGGAGAAGCTGAGCTGTGACCTGCACCTATTGATCTCTATAGGAGAGTGTTGTGGGCATGCTCTGTGATTTATGCAGACATCTTTGTACAAGGAAGGGGGGAAGGTGGTCTGAGACCAGCACCTATTGATTTCCATGGGGGAGAGTTGTGGGCATGCTCTGTGAATTACACAGACATCATTGTACAGGGAAGGGGAGGAGGATGTGAGCTGTGACCAACACCCTAATGATATCTATAGGACAATGGTGCGGGCAAGTGTGTGCGGACATCATTGTACAGGGACGGGGAGGAGCTGAGCTGTAACATCACCCATAGTGAATGGTGGTCGCTGGGTTAGTATTGGGGTCACTCTCAGTAATTTGAGGGCAATGGCGGCATTGTGTGGTTACTACATGGCGGTGGCAGACCTGCGCTCTGTAATCAGCAGGGTGTTATACTCTAGTGCCCGATGACCTGTGACAGGGAATATTGCGGGGCCTAGTGGCGTATCTTGGTTTTGTGCTGCCCTAGGCAAGACTAAACTCGGGCACACCCCCTAATATAAATTTGACCCACCCCTTCCTGTCAGGGCCAAACCCCTTCCTCTGTAAACCCCACCCCTTCCTCTGTAAACCCCACCCCTTCCTCTTTACAATACATTTGTGTTAGAAGTTGCGCTTTTTTAATTTTTAGAATAATGATACAGGCATTTTATTCAATAAATTTGTGCTAATTTCTGTGTTGGTTGGAGGGGGGTGAGGGGCGGTATTACACAATCTGTATATGTATAAAAAAATTGTGTAATACCGCCCCTCACCCCCCTCCAACACAGAAATGAGCACAAGTACATTCAATAAAATGGCTGTATCATAATCCTAAAAATTAAAAAAGCGCAACTTCTGCCTTTGCTATGGGAAGACACACAGTCCTAACTGCCCCCCGGGAGTCCTATAAATACTAAATTGGCGATAACTATGGCGACTGGATGATCACAGGGGGCAGTTAGGGCTGCGTCTTTCCATAGCAAAGGCAGATTCACAGGCTACCACCCATACACTGCAGGGGCAGACAGGGCATGATCCACTGTAATGAAGGGGCACCCACCTATGTGGCGCATACACTGCAGGGGCAGACAGGGCATGATCCACTGTAATGAAGGGGCACCCACCTATGTGGGGCATACACTGCAGGGGCAGACAGGGCATGATCCACCGTAATGTAGGGGCACCCACCTATGTGGCCCATACACTGCAGGGGCAGACAGGGCATTATCCACCGTAATGTAGGGGCACCCACCTATGTGGCGCATACACTGCAGGGGGGAGGCAGGGCATGATCCACTGTAATGTAGGGGCACCCACCTATGTGGCGCATACACTGCAGGGGCAGACAGGGCATGATCCACTGTAATGTAGGGGCACCCACCTATGTGGCCCATACACTGCAGGGGCAGACAGGGCATTATCCACCGTAATGTAGGGGCACCCACCTATGTGGCGCATACACTGCAGGGGGGAGGCAGGGCATGATCCACTGTAATGTAGGGGCACCCACCTATGTGGCGCATACACTGCAGGGGCAGACAGGGCATGATCCACTGTAATGAAGGGGCACCCACCTATGTGGCGCATACACTGCAGGGGCAGACAGGGCATGATCCACTGTAATGAAGGGGCACCCACCTATGTGGCGCATACACTGCAGGGGCAGACAGGGCATGATCCACCGTAATGTAGGGGCACCCACCTATGTGGCCCATACACTGCAGGGGCAGACAGGGCATGATCCACCGTAATGTAGGGGCACCCACCTATGTGGCGCATACACTGCAGGGGCAGACAGGGCATGATCCACCGTAATGTAGGGGCACCCACCTATGTGGGGCATACACTGCAGGGGCAGACAGGGCATGATCCACTGTAATGTAGGGGCACCCACCTATGTGGCGCATACACTGCAGGGGGAGGCAGGGCATGATCCACTGTAATGTAGGGGCACCCACCTATGTGGCGCATACACTGCAGGGGGGAGGCAGGGCATGATCCACTGTAATGAAGGGGCACCCACCTATGTGGCGCATACACTGCAGGGGCAGACAGGGCATGATCCACCGTAATGTAGGGGCACCCACCTATGTGGCCCATACACTGCAGGGGCAGACAGGGCATGATCCACCGTAATGTAGGGGCACCCACCTATGTGGCGCATACACTGCAGGGGCAGACAGGGCATGATCCACCGTAATGTAGGGGCACCCACCTATGTGGGGCATACACTGCAGGGGCAGACAGGGCATGATCCACTGTAATGTAGGGGCACCCACCTATGTGGCGCATACACTGCAGGGGGAGGCAGGGCATGATCCACTGTAATGTAGGGGCACCCACCTATGTGGCGCATACACTGCAGGGGGGAGGCAGGGCATGATCCACTGTAATGAAGGGGCACCCACCTATGTGGCGCATATACTGCAGGGGCAGACAGGGCATGATCCACCGTAATGTAGGGGCACCCACCTATGTGGCCCATACACTGCAGGGGCAGACAGGGCATGATCCACCGTAATGTAGGGGCACCCACCTATGTGGCGCATACACTGCAGGGGCAGACAGGGCATGATCCACCGTAATGTAGGGGCACCCACCTATGTGGGGCATACACTGCAGGGGCAGACAGGGCATGATCCACTGTAATGTAGGGGCACCCACCTATGTGGCGCATACACTGCAGGGGGAGGCAGGGCATGATCCACTGTAATGTAGGGGCACCCACCTATGTGGGGCATACACTGCAGGGGCAGACAGGGCATGATCCACCGTAATGTAGGGGCACCCACCTATGTGGCCCATACACTGCAGGGGCAGACAGGGCATTATCCACCGTAATGTAGGGGCACCCACCTATGTGGCGCATACACTGCAGGGGGGAGGCAGGGCATGATCCACTGTAATGTAGGGGCACCCACCTATGTGGCGCATACACTGCAGGGGCAGACAGGGCATGATCCACTGTAATGTAGGGGCACCCACCTATGTGGCCCATACACTGCAGGGGCAGACAGGGCATTATCCACTGTAATGTAGGGGCACCCACCTATGTGGCGCATACACTGCAGGGGGGAGGCAGGGCATGATCCACTGTAATGTAGGGGCACCCACCTATGTGGCGCATACACTGCAGGGGGGAGGCAGGGCATGATCCACTGTAATGTAGGGGCACCCACCTATGTGACCCATACACTGCAGGGGCAGACAGGGCATGATCCACTGTAATGAAGGGGCACCCACCTATGTGGCGCATACACTGCAGGGGCAGACAGGGCATGATCCACTGTAATGAAGGGGCACCCACCTATGTGGCGCATACACTGCAGGGGCAGACAGGGCATGATCCACCGTAATGTAGGGGCACCCACCTATGTGGCCCATACACTGCAGGGGCAGACAGGGCATTATCCACCGTAATGTAGGGGCACCCACCTATGTGGCGCATACACTGCAGGGGCAGACAGGGCATGATCCACCGTAATGTAGGGGCACCCACCTATGTGGCGCATACACTGCAGGGGGAGGCAGGGCATGATCCACCGTAATGTAGGGGCACCCACCTATGTGGCACATACACTGCAGGGGGCAGACAGGGCATGATCCACCGTAATGTAGGGGCACCCACCTATGTGGGGCATACACTGCAGGGGCAGACAGGGCATGATCCACTGTAATGTAGGGGCACCCACCTATGTGGCGCATACACTGCAGGGGGAGGCAGGGCATGATCCACTGTAATGTAGGGGCACCCACCTATGTGGCGCATACACTGCAGGGGCAGACAGGGCATGATCCACTGTAATGTAGGGGCACCCACCTATGTGGCCCATACACTGCAGGGGCAGACAGGGCATTATCCACCGTAATGTAGGGGCACCCACCTATGTGGCGCATACACTGCATGATCCACTGTAATGTAGGGGCACCCACCTATGTGGCGCATACACTGCAGGGGGAGGCAGGGCATTATCCACCGTAATGTAGGGGCACCCACCTATGTGGCGCATACACTGCAGGGGGGAGGCAGGGCATGATCCACTGTAATGTAGGGGCACCCACCTATGTGGCGCATACACTGCAGGGGCAGACAGGGCATGATCCACTGTAATGTAGGGGCACCCACCTATGTGGCGCATACACTGCAGGGGGAGGCAGGGCATTATCCACCGTAATGTAGGGGCACCCACCTATGTGGCGCATACACTGCAGGGGCAGACAGGGCATGATCCACTGTAATGTAGGGGCACCCACCTATGTGGCGCATACACTGCAGGGGCAGACAGGGCATCACAGCCGCCACTCACCGGCTCAGGGCAGCAGGGAGATGAACACGAACAGGATCAGGTCAAACAGGAGGAAGACCCAGATGTCGAACCAGTAGGAGTGCGGAGACAGCGCCCGGCAGCCCCGAGCCTCCCTCCTCCGCTCCGCCGTGTCCGGCCCGCCTGGTGCCCGCCGCCGAGTGTCCATGCTGCGCTGCTTCCACGTCTCACTGGGCGACGGCGAGTCCTGAGGTGTTTGACCAGGAGGGGTCATGTGACAGGAAGTGGTTACGTCGTCTCTATGGTGAGAACAGGGAGCGTCGCCTCTCCTCTGCCTACTCTGAGGAGTGTGTCGTCACGTGATGCGGTGACGTCAGTAGAGCGGTCACATGACTCTGTGTGTCAGGTACGGTCACAGCTGCGCTGGGAACAGGTGAGGTGAGCCGCCCGCTCCGGTCTCCGCTCCTCGTTCCTCATCTCCGGTCTGTGCTCCGGTCTCCGCTCCCTCCAGCATGAGCTCCGTCCCGGAGTGGGTGCTCATCTCCCTCATCGCCGCGGTGGTCGCCCTCCTGCTCCTCACGCTCTTCGGCCTGGCCGTGTACTCGGGGCTGCTGACTGAGGTGGAGGTGAGAGCCGGGCCGCCCCCCATCCGCGGAGTGGTCCTGGCCTACAAGTTCCGTGTGGGGCCCTATGACGAGAGCGGGAACCTGTACACGGAGAGCGTCAGCCTGGCCCCGAAACTGGTGTCCATAGGGGTCTACTACGACAACCCCATGAAGGTGAGAAGGGGGGGGGGAGGGGCAAGAGAGTGTGGCCCCATGGCAGAGTGAGGAGTAGGGGGCGGGGCGGGGGCCCATGGCAGGGTGAGGAGTGCGGGGCGGGGGCCCATGGCGGGGTGAGGAGTGGGGGGCGGGGCGGGGGCCCATGGCGGGGTGAGGAGTGGGGGGCGGGGCGGGGGCCCATGGCAGGGTGAAGAGTAGGGGGCGGGGGCCCATGGCAGGGTGAAGAGTAGGGGGCGGGGGCCCATGGCAGGGTGAAGAGTAGGGGGCGGGGGCCCATGGCAGGGTGAAGAGTAGGGGGCGGGGGCCCATGGCAGGGTGAAGAGTAGGGGGCGGGGGCCCATGGCAGGGTGAAGAGTAGGGGGCGGGGGCCCATGGCAGGGTGAAGAGTAGGGGGCGGGGGCCCATGGCAGGGTGAAGAGTAGGGGGCGGGGGCCCATGGCAGGGTGAAGAGTAGGGGGCGGGGCGGGGGCCCATGGCAGGGTGAGGAGTAGGGGGCGGGGCGGGGGCCCATGGCAGGGTGAGGAGTAGGGGGCGGGGCGGGGGCCCATGGCAGGGTGAGGAGTAGGGGGCGGGGCGGGGGCCCATGGCAGGGTGAGGAGTAGGGGGCGGGGCGGGGGCCCATGGCAGGGTGAGGAGTAGGGGGCGGGGGCCCATGGCGGGGTGAGGATTATGGTTTGGTGGTCATCATTGGATTTAGTGGCTGTATGATGGGGAAATGTTTGTAGTTTGGGTTCCTGCGAATTACCCCGGGTCCTGGGGCCCGTCCTCGGTCTGTGACGTGTTGTGCGGGGCCCCCTCCCCGGCCGCTGTGTGCGGTGGTCTCTCTGTGTCATTGAGCCTCATTAGCCGGTGGCTTTTTCTGGTGTAATAATTTACACTCCGTTGCATCCAGGACTGATCGGTGCGGAGCAGAAATACACGGCTGCTCCCCGGGGCCCCAGCTTATTATAGCAGCAGGTCTCCCCCAGGAGTGAGGTACCAGGTCTCCAGGGGGCGCCACAGGGCGATGGAGCCCAGGTGCAGCACACTCACTACCAGGTCCCGTGACTTCAGGGAAGATGAGTGAAGGGATGATGGGCCCCGAGCAGCTACAGCCGCAGACTGCAGCTTCTTCTGCCCTTTCTGGTATTGATCTTGAGTTACATCATGTCTTATTCTCTAGTCACACCCAGAGCTGCAGTCGCTATTCTGCTCATTGGCCCTCACCCCTCCCTGCTGTCTTGCATAGTCCTCTGTGCAGGAGTTGGGGGTCTGATGGAGCCCCCCGATAACCGAGGCTGGATGCAGGGTACATATAACGTGTCCCCGCAGCCGGTCAGTCCGGTCCTGCTGCTCCAGGAGTATACACAGCGCGGTGTTTACACGTAAACGTGGAGGCGGACCTCAGCGCCGCTTATTGCCTAAATACTCAGCCCCCCCCCCCCCCAGCTCTCTGTTATACTGGCGATTACTCCTCGCTATCAGCATTTCAGATCTCGCCAAAAAATCACTTTTTTTTTCTATATAACGTATAGATTAACCTTTATCATTTTTTGGAGCGCAGTAATGGGGAAAAAGCGATTCCACCTGACCTATTGACTCGGGTCCATCTACATAGTCCGGGCTTTAGAGCTCAGTACTTTATACTTTTCATGTCATTTGATGCTCCATTATTGTTTATTGCTGTTGATTCTCTGCCCTGTGCGTTATTTTGTCTCGGACTCTACATGTTCTGTGGCCTCTGGAGGCGCCGTCTTTGGGTTTGGCTTTATTACCAGCACATGGTTCCTTGTAAACGATTAGTAAAATGTCTCTGTCTCTATGTAGTTCAGTAAAATTACTTTATTGATTTTACACTTTATGGATGTGCACATTATTCTGGGCCTTTTAGCTTTTTTTTTGGGGTGTTATGTATTAGGTTACGGCCCAGCCCCGATCCCTCGTGGAGTCCATTCTTACACTTCTTGGGTGATAAGTGCAGCTGTAACTTGGTGATTGTAGTAATTGTGTTCTCCTTATTATTCTGCAGGTCCCTGTAGAGTTCTGTCGCTACATTGTGGGCAGTATCCTCAGCGAGGGCGATGAGAAGCCGCTCCCCGATCACGTCCGAATATTCCGGAAACATGGATTCAAGTTCTGCGTGCTGCCTGAAGTGAACCATGCTGTGATGGCCACGTTTCCATACACGACACCGTTCTCAATACAGCTGGCCACCACCAGGGTGCACCCTGCGCTGGAGAAATACGTCAAGGTAGAGGGAAAGCAGGGCCGAGGGGAGGGGAGGGGAGTGCTGCCAGTCAGGCAATCAACCCCCTGTGCAGCCCTGCAGTAGAGGCACACCCCAATATATATATACTGTGCCTCCAGTCCGGTCATTACACGGGAGGCCCCCTGTGCAGCCCTGCAGTAGAGGCACACCCCACTATATACACTGTGCCGCTAGTCCGGTCATTACACGGGAGGCCCCCTGTGCAGCCCTGCAGTAGAGGCGCACCCCACTATATACACACTGTGCCGCCAGTCCGGTCATTACACGGGAGGCCCCCTGTGCAGGCCTGCAGTAGAGGCACACCCCACTATATACACTGTGCCGCCAGTCCGGTCATTACACGGGAGGCCCCCTGTGCAGGCCTGCAGTAGAGGCACACCCCACTATATACACACTGTGCCGCCAGTCCGGTCATTACACGGGAGGCCCCCTGTGCAGCCCTGCAGTAGAGGCACACCCCACTATATACACTGTGCCGCCAGTCCGGTCATTACATGGGAGGCCCCCTGTGCAGCCCTGCAGTAGAGGCACACCCCACTATATACACTGTGCCGCCAGTCCGGTCATTACACGGGAGGCCCCCTGTGCAGCCCTGCAGTAGAGGCACACCCCACTATATACACACTGTGCCGCTAGTCCGGTCATTACACGGGAGGCCCCCTGTGCAGCCCTGCAGTAGAGGCACACCCCACTATATACACACTGTGCCGCTAGTCCGGTCATTACACGGGAGGCCCCCTGTGCAGCCCTGCAGTAGAGGCACACCCCACTATATACATACTGTGCCGCCAGTCCGGTCATTACACGGGAGGCCCCCTGTGCAGCCCTGCAGTAGAGGCACACCCCACTATATACACACTGTGCCGCCAGTCCGGTCATTACACGGGAGGCCCCCTGTGCAGCCCTGCAGTAGAGGCACACCCCACTATATACACACTGTGCCGCTAGTCCGGTCATTACACGGGAGGCCCCCTGTGCAGCCCTGCAGTAGAGGCACACCCCACTATATACACACTGTGCCGCTAGTCCGGTCATTACACGGGAGGCCCCCTGTGCAGCCCTGCAGTAGAGGCACACCCCACTATATACACACTGTGCCGCCAGTCCGGTTATTACATGGGAGGCCCCCTGTGCAGCCCTGCAGTAGAGGCACACCCCACTATATACATACTGTGCCGCTAGTCCGGTTATTACATGGGAGGCCCCCTGTGCAGCCCTGCAGTAGAGGCACACCCCACTATATACATACTGTGCCGCTAGTCCGGTTATTACATGGGAGGCCCCCTGTGCAGCCCTGCAGTAGAGGCACACCCCACTATATACATACTGTGCCGCTAGTCCGGTTATTACATGGGAGGCCCCCTGTGCAGCCCTGCAGTAGAGGCACACCCCACTATATACATACTGTGCCGCTAGTCCGGTTATTACATGGGAGGCCCCCTGTGCAGCCCTGCAGTAGAGGCACACCCCACTATATATATATATATATATATATATATATCTCTATCTATATATATATATATATCACAGCTAAAACGCGAAAAATTTGAATATCGTTCTAAAGTCCATTTATTTCAGTAATGCAGCTTAAAATTAGAATTTTGTGAAAAGGTTGAATATTCTCGGCTCAGTGTCGCCCTCCAGTCGGCTAATAATCCGTACCCCCTGAGCAAAGGGGACCCGAGATTGTGACTTTGGGGTTTCATAAGCCGTAATCATCCAGATTATAACCGATAAAGGCCTGAAATCTCTCGCTTTGCCTGTAATGAGTCTCATGTGTTAGTTTCACCTTTTACAGGGGTTGTCCGAGTTCAGAGCTGAACCTGGACATACCCGGGCAAGGGCTCTTTTGTTTACAATAACACACTGCCGGGTTGAAGCTTCCACCCGGCAGTGTGTTCGGTGATGTCATCGGCTCTGATGGGCGGGCTTTAGTGCCGCCCTAGCCACCCATCGGTATCGGTGACATCACCGGGCCTTCTGGCAGCCCCATGGAGAGCCCGGTACGTCACCGGAACTCCGGAAAATGCCTTTGCCCTGCGCGATTTAGCATGAACTGTTCCGATGCTCAAGTCAGGGGGGAAAATGGAGGTTTGTCCGGGTTCAGCTCTGAACCTCTTTAAGTTGCATTACTGAAATAAATGAACTTTGCACAATATTCTAATTTTTCAAGTTTCACCTGTGTACGCTGTGCCGCCAGTCCGGTCATTACACGGGAGGCCCCCTGTGCAGCCCTGCAGCAGAGGCACACCCCACTATATACACTGTGCCGCCAGTCCGGTCATTACACGGGAGGCCCCCTGTGCAGGCCTGCAGTAGAGGCACACCCCACTATATGTATACTGTGCCGCCAGTCCGGTCATTACACGGGAGGCCCCCTGTGCAGGCCTGCAGTAGAGGCACACCCCACTATATGTATACTGTGCCGCCAGTCCGGTCATTACACGGGTGGCCCCCTGTGCAGCCCTGCAGTAGAGGCACACCCCACTATATGTATACTGTGCCGCCAGTCCGGTCATTACACGGGAGGCCCCCTGTGCAGCCCTGCAGTAGAGGCACACCCCACTATATATACTGTGCCGCCAGTCCGGTCATTACACGGGAGGCCCCCTGTGCAGCCCTGCAGTAGAGGCACACCCCACTATATGTATACTGTGCCGCCAGTCCGGTCATTACACGGGAGGCCCCCTGTGCAGGCCTGCAGTAGAGGCACACCCCACTATATATACTGTGCCGCCAGTCCGGTCATTACACGGGAGGCCCCCTGTGCAGCCCTGCAGTAGAGGCACACCCCACTATATACACTGTGCCGCTAGTCCGGTCATTACACGGGAGGCCCCCTGTGCAGCCCTGCAGTAGAGGCACACCCCACTATATACACTGTGCCGCCAGTCCGGTCATTACACGGGAGGCCCCCTGTGCAGCCCTGCAGTAGAGGCACACCCCACTATATACACTGTGCCGCCAGTCCGGTCATTACACGGGAGGCCCCCTGTGCAGCCCTGCAGTAGAGGCACACCCCACTATATGTATACTGTGCCGCCAGTCCGGTCATTACACGGGAGGCCCCCTGTGCAGCCCTGCAGTAGAGGCACACCCCACTATATGTATACTGTGCCGCCAGTCCGGTCATTACACGGGAGGCCCCCTGTGCAGCCCTGCAGTAGAGGCACACCCCACTATATGTATACTGTGCCGCCAGTCCGGTCATTACACGGGAGGCCCCCTGTGCAGCCCTGCAGTAGAGGCACACCCCACTATATGTATACTGTGCCGCCAGTCCGGTCATTACACGGGAGGCCCCCTGTGCAGCCCTGCAGTAGAGGCACACCCCACTATATGTATACTGTGCCGCCAGTCCGGTCATTACACGGGAGGCCCCCTGTGCAGCCCTGCAGTAGAGGCACACCCCACTATATACACTGTGCCGCTAGTCCGGTCATTACACGGGAGGCCCCCTGTGCAGCCCTGCAGTAGAGGCACACCCCACTATATATATATATATATACTGTGCCGCCAGTCCGGTCATTACACGGGAGGCCCCCTGTGCAGCCCTGCAGTAGAGGCACACCCCACTATATATATATATATACTGTGCCGCCAGTCCGGTCATTACACGGGAGGCCCCCTGTGCAGGCCTGCAGTAGAGGCACACCCCACTATATATATATATATACTGTGCCGCCAGTCCGGTCATTACACGGGAGGCCCCCTGTGCAGGCCTGCAGTAGAGGCACACCCCACTATATACACTGTGCCGCCAGTCCGGTCATTACACGGGAGGCCCCCTGTGCAGCCCTGCAGTAGAGGCACACCCCACTATATATATATATACTGTGCCGCCAGTCCGGTCATTACACGGGAGGCCCCCTGTGCAGGCCTGCAGTAGAGGCACACCCCACTATATATATATATACTGTGCCGCCAGTCCGGTCATTACACGGGAGGCCCCCTGTGCAGGCCTGCAGTAGAGGCACACCCCACTATATACACTGTGCCGCCAGTCCGGTCATTACACGGGAGGCCCCCTGTGCAGCCCTGCAGCAGAGGCACACCCCACTATATATATATATACTGTGCCGCCAGTCCGGTCATTACACGGGAGGCCCCCTGTGCAGGCCTGCAGTAGAGGCACACCCCACTATATACACTGTGCCGCCAGTCCGGTCATTACACGGGAGGCCCCCTGTGCAGGCCTGCAGTAGAGGCACACCCCACTATATGTATACTGTGCCGCCAGTCCGGTCATTACACGGGAGGCCCCCTGTGCAGCCCTGCATTAGGAGCCACATATATAAACGCAGAAGCCTCTTCATCTGATTTCCTAAAAAGCGCCACTCGGGGCCAGTATGGTCCCATGAAGTGGATTCATCAGGACTGGCACAGTTTAGAAGAATGCGGAAGGGGTGGCAGTAGACCCCCGACGTTGCGGCATTAGGCCTTCCTGCATTGTTTTGCACGTTCCTTGACTTTTTTTTTACCTGCATAGGAGCACGTGCTGTGGCTGTAGAGCGGGTGGTTCTAGGCTCTACACCACGGCCATCCAGATGGAGATCGCTTCATTGCCCAGTGCACCCTGGCGTGGCAGAACCAGATCAGGTCTGCCAGTGACTGTCACCACAGGCAGCCATTTTTCACTGGGACTAGGGCTCCTATGGACTTCTCAATGTAAAATGTGACTCCCAGAGACGTGGGCGGCAAATTATATAATATAATATATAAGTTAGGAAAAATTTATAAATAAACTACCCATTAAAGGGGTTGTCATCTCAAGCATTCTGCCACCATTGTCTGATGTTTCCACCTCCAGGCCCCGCAGCTGTCTCTATAACAGAGCCTACAAAGTGAAGGAGAGCGGAGCAGACATGCCGGCCGCCCTGCGTTCATATCTACGGAAGTGCAGAGAATATCTGATCGGCTCAGAAGTCCCATAGAAATCAATAGGAAGTTCCCTGCGCAAGCGCAGCCACCAAGCCATTCACTTCTCTGGGGCTGACGGAAATAAGATGCATACGTGGTCATCTTTCCGTTCTATAGATGGGGACGTTGGTGGCATATTCTAGCAATATGGCACCAATGCTTGAGATGACACAACCCCTTTAAGGAAAAAAACAACAACGTGGCCGTGCCAACCCGAAACCATGGCCACAGCCACGCCATCCACACAGATCAAAACGAAATATAGGATGCAGTCACAGGCCCCGGCGTCCCTTCCCTTTGAATGGAACGTTATCTCATTTAATGGGGCATGTTAGTAGCACTGAGGTTGGCGGCTCCCAGGGCGGACAACCCCTTTAAGTGTCACCTTGTAAATCTAAAGAATAAGCGACTGTAACTGTACTGACGGCAGGGATGTGGCATTGCAGTCGGTCATGTGAATAGTGCCCTGTGCATGTAACCTCCGTGACAACGTGGGCTGAAAACAATTCTGGAAGCGGCTGCGCCTTGTACGGGCAGTCACCTGTAGGTGGCGTTGGAGAGCTGCGTTTCCTCTTTTTTCGGAGCTGCGTTGCGCTGCACATGGAGTCTCTGCTTCTTTGCTCGGTCAGTGCCAAAGCGTATCCGTGCCTTGTGAAGGGGGTCCCCTGTGCGCCTCACAAACAGCCCAACCCCTCGGCCTTGTGTAGTTAATTGCGTATAGGGGTAGAGCATGATCTTTGGGGTTCTCTCCTCTGTCAGAGACCTGATCAGTGTCAGGGCACCTTATGGGTTTTGCTGCCGCTTGTCTCTTGTGACGCTTCTCTGCTGCTTTTCATGTGATAAATGTGATGCCCGTGCGGCGTGTAATTCACTTCTGTTATAATGGCACTGAATCGGGGATCTGCTGTATCATTACCCAAGCCCCCCCAGTACAGTGGAGAACAGCGGTCAGACCTCTCTGGTGCCGCTCATCTGAATCAGAGGGGTTGTCCGGCTTAGAAAACCTCTTCTCCTATAATCTATTAGGGACTTCTCTGTTCAAGGAGCTCATCACTTGGACAGAGTGCAGAGCGGTCCTAAAGAGCGTCTCTTGGACCGGAGGACTAGACAGACCGACCATTGATCTGAATGAGCCCTGCGTAATTCATTAGCTCTCCTGTGGGGGCGCTGCAGGAAAATCCCTGACAAGTTTCTGCACAGATTCAGCTGATCGCTGTGATCAGCTTCTTGTGAAGGGACCCTAGGATTGTACAAAGCGGAGAACCCCTTAAAATACCTGAGAGCGGACAGCGCCAGAGCCAGGCAGCGCCCCGCACACACGAGCTTATGGGGGCGTCCGCCAGAAATGGCGTATGGGCAGGTTCCGAGTCACTCAGACAATAGAAACGGTTTATTTAATGACTGGATAAGAATAAAGCTGTCGCAGCCGAGTGTTTATTGTCTCACAAGCTGTAATTGTGCGCGAGCGATCGGGGGCGGCGGGCGGGAACGCAAGGGTCGGTGCGCAAAGTCAATCAGGAAGATGCACAACTTTCTATGATGGCGTTTACATAGGACTGCATCTGGCGTAATGATAAGATGCTGCTCCCCTGGTTAATGCCTGGCCGGTGCACCCCGGACAGCTGCTGCAGCGCTGCTTGGATCACAGCAGTCACTATATCCACATCCTAGCGTCTCGCTGACCTTGGCAGGCGGCTGTCACCGGCGTTACCTGGCCGGTGTGGGGCGCTCGGGTACATCCACTATGTTTCGGGTGGACGCATGAGCTTTCATTTCTTTAGCGCGTGATCTTTGTAAGGAGCCGCGTTAACACTGTGCAGGCGCTCCTGTTTTTCGGGCTGAGGAGGGAGCCGCTCCTGGCTGTGGTGAAGTGTAAATTGCCACCTGCTGTTTGTTCTCAGGTGAAAATGAGATCTGAGACCAAGAGAAGTGACGAGTTGGATGGAAAAGGGAGAGATAGAGACAGGAGGGGGGGGAGCGGCGCGGGCGCTGCGGAGAGCGTTCTTGTTCTCTACCCCCGCCGTGTGCTGTCTCGCCTGACACTACTTCCCATGTCCTCGCGTCTCATTATTTCTTGCTTGTCCCTCATCTTCTCATCCATTTACTATTTACTGCCTGTCTGCCAGCATTAAGCTCCTTTCATCATGGACTCCCAGCTCTCCGAGCTTCTTCCTTATTGTTTCCGTCTTGCTTTGTGTACTTTTCCTGCGGCCTCAGTAATGGGGAAGGGGGAGCGAGGACGCTGAGGAAGAAGCTTTCCCCGGGGGGGAGAGGAAGGAGGAGGACAAGAGTATTACTGTGAATCCCTCTCTCTGCCTCGGGACGGTGCTCGGGACAAGTTCTCTTAAAGGGTTTGTCACCAGAATTAACCCTATTACACTAGCTGACGTTAGTGATGTGCACCTAACTAGCCGAGTCCTACTTGTATCTGTGCCCCCGTTACTGCAGAAATAGAACTTTTATAATATGCTAATTAGCCTCTAGGTGCAGGGGGGGCGTTGCCCTTGCTCCTAGAGGCTGCGTTCTCCCACCTCTGGCCACGCCCTTCTACACTAGATTGACAGGGCCAGGCAGCGTTGGTCTCCACCTGCCGGAGCTGTACGCTGGGGTAATCTCGCACCATTCAGTATTTGGTGCAGGCGCAGTGAGGAAGCCGGCGAGCGCCCTTCATTTACTGCGCCTGCGACGAATACTGAATAGACGGCGCAGTCGCGAGATTTACATGGCAGACAGGAGGAGACCAACGCTGCCTGGCCCTGTCAGTCTAGTGTAAAAGGGCGTGGCCAGAGGTGCGAGAACGGAGCCTCTAGGAGCAAGGGCAACGCCCCCCCTGCACCTAGAGGCTAATTAGCATAATATAAAAGTTATATTTCTGCAGTAACGGGGGCACAGATACAAGTAGGACTCGGCTAGCTAGCTGCAGCTGACATTAGCACATCACTAATGTCCGCTAGTGTAATAGGGTTTCTGGTGACAGAAACCCGTTAAGATCTCTTCATTGTGAGATCCAACTAAGAGGATTCCCCGTCAGACCTAAGCCTTCCACCTTCTTCTCCGCAGAGCTGTGTGCTCAATCGGGCATCTTTACAACCTCTACCCAATCTTAAGTGCCCCCCTCTGCACCTGTGCCTTTTGCTCTCTTGTGGTGTTTGTTTTACTCGCCTCCTCTCCCCTCTCTGCACCCCTTCTTTCTTCCTCACCCCCACTCCTCTTCTGTGCTGTCTTACACTCGCTCCCCCAATCTCGCCTCCTCTCCCCTCTCTGCACCCCTTCTTTCTTCCTCACCCTGCACCTCCCTTCTGTGCTGTCTTACACTCGCTCCCCCAATCTCGCCTCCTCTCCCCTCTCTGCACCCCTTCTTTCTTCCTCACCCGCACCTCTCTTCTGTGCTGTCTTACACTCGCTCCCCCAATCTCGCCTCCTCTCCCCTCTCTGCACCCCTTCTTTCTTCCTCACCCGCACCTCCCTTCTGTGCTGTCTTACACTCGCTCCCCCAATCTCGCCTCCTCTCCCCTCTCTGCACCCCTTCTTTCTTCCTCACCCGCACCTCCTCTTCTGTGCTGTCTTACACTCGCTCCCCCAATCTCGCCTCCTCTCCCCTCTGTGCACCCCTTCTTTCTTCCTCACCCCCACTCCTCTTCTGTGCTGTCTTACACTCGCTCCCCCCAATCTCTCCTCCTCTCCCTCTCTGCACCCCTTCTTTCTTCCTTACCCGCACCTCCCTTCTGTGCTGTCTTACACTCGCTCCCCCAATCTCGCCTCCTCTCCCCTCTCGTGCACCCCTTCTTTCTTCCTCACCCCCACTCCTCTTCTGTGCTGTCTTACACTCGCTCCCCCAATCTCGCCTCCTCTCCCTCTCTGCACCCCTTCTTTCTTCCTCACCTGCACCTCCCTTCTGTGCTGTCTTACACTCGCTCCCCCAATCTCGCCTCCTCTCCCCTCTCTGCACCCCTTCTTTCTTCCTCACCCGCACCTCCCTTCTGTGCTGTCTTACACTCGCTCCCCCAATCTCGCCTCCTCTCCCCTCTCTGCACCCCTTCTTTCTTCCTCACCCGCACCTCCCTTCTGTGCTGTCTTACACTCGCTCCCCCAATCTCGCCTCCTCTCCCCTCTCTGCACCCCTTCTTTCTTCCTCACCCGCACCTCCCGTCTGTGCTGTCTTACACTCGCTCCCCCAATCTCGCCTCCTCTCCCCCTCTCTGCACCCCTTCTTTCTTCCTCACCCGCACCTCCCTTCTGTGCTGTCTTACACTCGCTCCCCCAATCTCGCCTCCTCTCCCTCTCTGCACCCCTTCTTTCTTCCTCACCCCGCACCTCCTCGTCTGTGCTGTCTTACACTCGCTCCCCCCAATCTCGCCTCCTCTCCCCTCTCTGCACCCCTTCTTTCTTCCTCACCCGCACCTCTCTTCTGTGCTGTCTTACACTCGCTCCCCCAATCTCGCCTCCTCCCCCCTCTCTGCACCCCTTCTTTCTCCCTCACCCGCACCTCCCTTCTGTGCTGTCTTACACTCGCTCCCCCAATCTCGCCTCCTCTCCCCTCTGTGCACCCCTTCTTTCTTCCTCACCCCCACTCCTCTTCTGTGCTGTCTTACACTCGCTCCCCCCAATCTCTCCTCCTCTCCTCTCTGCACCCCTTCTTTCTTCCTTACCCGCACCTCCCTTCTGTGCTGTCTTACACTCGCTCCCCCAATCTCGCCTCCTCTCCCCTCTCTGCGCCCCTTCTTTCTTCCTCACCCGCACCTCTCTTCTGTGCTGTCTTACACTCGCTCCCCCAATCTCGCCTCCTCTCCCCTCTCTGCACCCCTTCTTTCTCCTCACCCGCACCTCCCTTCTGTGCTGTCTTACACTCGCTCCCCCAATCTCGCCTCCTCTCCCCTCTGTGCACCCCTTCTTTCTTCCTCACCCCCACTCCTCTTCTGTGCTGTCTTACACTCGCTCCCCCCAATCTCTCCTCCTCCTCCTCTCTGCACCCCTTCTTTCTTCCTCACCTGCACCTCCCTTCTGTGCTGTCTTACACTCGCTCCCCCAATCTCGCCTCCTCTCCCCTCTCTGCAGCCCCTTCTTTCTTCCTCACCCCGCACCTCCCTTCTGTGCTGTCTTACACTCGCTCCCCCAATCTCGCCTCCTCTCCCCTCTCTGCGCCCCTTCTTTCTTCCTTACCCCGCACCTCCCGTCTGTGCTGTCTTACACTCGCTCCCCCAATCTCGCCTCCTCCCCCCTCTCTGCACCCCTTCTTTCTTCCTCACCCCCACTCCTCTTCTGTGCTGTCTTACACTCGCTCCCCCATCTCGCCTCCTCTCCCCTCTGTGCACCCCTTCTTTCTTCCTCACCCCCACTCCTCTTCTGTGCTGTCTTACACTCGCTCCCCCAATCTCTCCTCCTCCCCCCTCTCTGCACCCCTTCTTTCTTCCTCACCCGCACCTCCCTTCTGTGCTGTCTTACACTCGCTCCCCCAATCTCGCCTCCTCCCCCCTCTCTGCACCCCTTCTTTCTTCCTCACCCGCACCTCCCTTCTGTGCTGTCTTACTCGCTCCCCCAATCTCGCCTCCTCTCCCCTCTCTGCGCCCCTTCTTTCTTCCTCACCCCCACTCCTCTTCTGTGCTGTCTTACCTCGCTCCCCCAATCTCGCCTCCTCTCCCCTCTCTGCACCCCTTCTTTCTTCCTCACCCCCACTCCTCTTCTGTGCTGTCTTACACTCGCTCCCCCAATCTCGCCTCCTCTCCCCTCTCTGCACCCCTTCTTTCTTCCTCACCCGCACCCTCCCTTCTGTGCTGTCTTACACTCGCTCCCCCAATCTCACCTCCTCTCCCCTCTCTGCACCCCTTCTTTCTTCCTCACCCCGCACCTCCCTTCTGTGCTGTCTTACACTCGCTCCCCCAATCTCGCCTCCTCTCCCCTCTCTGCACCCCTTCTTTCTTCCTCACCCGCACCTCCCTTCTGTGCTGTCTTACACTCGCTCCCCCAATCTCGCCTCCTCTCCCCTCTCTGCACCCCTTCTTTCTCCCTCACCCGCACCTCCCTTCTGTGCTGTCTTACACTCGCTCCCCCAATCTCACCTCCTCTCCCCTCTCTGCACCCCTTCTTTCTCCCTCACCCGCACCTCCCTTCTGTGCTGTCTTACACTCGCTCCCCCAATCTCGCCTCCTCTCCCCTCTGTGCACCCCTTCTTTCTTCCTCACCCCCACTCCTTCTTCTGTGCTGTCTTACACTCGCTCCCCCCAATCTCTCCTCCTCTCCTCTCTGCACCCCTTCTTTCTTCCTCACCCCCACTCCTCTTCTGTGCTGTCTTACACTCGCTCCCCCAATCTCGCCTCCTCCCCCCTCTCTGCACCCCTTCTTTCTTCCTCACCCGCACCTCCCTTCTGTGCTGTCTTACACTCGCTCCCCCCAATCTCTCCTCCTCTCCTCTCTCTGCACCCCTTCTTTCTTCCTCACCCGCACCTCCCTTCTGTGCTGTCTTACACTCGCTCCCCCAATCTCGCCTCCTCCCCCCTCTCTGCACCCCTTCTTTCTTCCTCACCCGCACCTCCCTTCTGTGCTGTCTTACACTCGCTCCCCCAATCTCGCCTCCTCTCCCCTCTCTGCACCCCTTCTTTCTTCCTCACCCGCACCTCCCGTCTGTGCTGTCTTACACTCGCTCCCCCAATCTCGCCTCCTCTCCCCTCTCTGCACCCCTTCTTTCTTCCTCACCTGCACCTCTCTTCTGTGCTGTCTTACACTCGCTCCCCCAATCTCCCCTCCTCTCCCCTCTCTGCACCCCTTCTTTCTTCCTCACCCTGCACCTCTCTTCTGTGCTGTCTTACACTCGCTCCCCCAATCTCGCCTCCTCTCCCCTCTCTGCACCCCTTCTTTCTTCCTCACCCGCACCTCTCTTCTGTGCTGTCTTACACTCGCTCCCCCAATCTCGCCTCCTCTCCCCTCTCTGCACCCCTTCTTTCTTCCTCACCCCCACCTGTTTTATTTTGTACTCTTGCTCCCCCAATTTCACCCCCCTCCCCCGCCGATGTCTCTCCAGAGGCGTTTGCTGCCCTCCCCCAGGCGGCATTGGTCGGGCTGCCCGCGCCGCTCCTCGGATTGTCAGGATCTAACTTGTATTTTAATGAGTCAGATCCAGCTGGGAATAAAATTTTAATGAGTTTGCAGTGAGTAGTGGTGTCTCAACCACCGAGGGGAGAACAGCTGCAGCCGCCCCCCGCTCACATATATCCACTTCTGCTTTAGACATGTCATAACTGTGTCTGCGTCTATCTATAGCATCTCGCCTCCGATCCGATAATTGTCTGTGAATCTGTATGTATGGACATATTAGTGCACTAATTCACATGGGTGTCACCTCTGCTGCAGGCACCATCGCGGGGGTCCTGACGAGGGGATGCTTGGCTGAGGCATCTAAATAACAGGTGAAACTCGAAAAATGTGATTATTGTGCAAAAGTCCATTTATTTCAGTAATGCAACTTGAAAGGAATTGCATTAATGCAGCTTAAAATTCGAATTTTGTGAACAGGTTGAATATTCTCGGCTCAGTGTCCCCCTCCAGTCGGCCAATTGCTCCGTACCCCTGAGCAAAGGGGACCTGAGATTGTGACTTTGGGGTTTCATAAGCCGTAATCATCCAGATTATACCAAATAAGGCCTGAGATCTCGCTGCCTGTAATGAGTCTCATGTGTCAGTGTCACCTTTTAAGTTGCATCACTGAAATAAATGAACTTTGCACGATATTCTAATTCCCTGACTTTCGCCTGTGCATGCTGCGGACATCTGCTGTGCATTTCCAGGCCCTAGGTGCCGTGGTTTAGGCCACACGTGTATGCACGCCGCATTGGATGCAGGTATTGCCGCAGGTCTGATATATTACGATCCCTGGGTTCCTTCCCTAATTACTCGCTTGGGTTCTGAAGTTTGGTCTCCATGAAGACTCCAGGCACCGAGCGGACAGACTGTTCTGTAGACCAGTAAACTCCAACTTTGCCTACTACTCCCAGTATGCACCATCCCTTCCACTTCCCCCAGTGTGTCTTCTGTACCAGTCCTCCGTGAGTCTCTTCTACCCCGATTCTTAAGGCCTCTGCTCTGCCAGTTCCTTCACACCATTTTGCCACCTGTACCCCTCCCCCGAGCGTGACCTCAGGAGATAAAACCATGGGTTTCATTACAAAGGTGAAATGTCAGTAACCTGTGATGTGCGCGCGTATTGTGCTAATGGGCTTCTCTTGTTGCTTCGTACGAAGCCTTTCTAATCCCCTCCATGTATCCGAGTGGAAGGGGCCGCTAATGAGAGGACTAAGCCTCTGCTCTCCTGGGTAGAGCTCCAGCATCACCGCGGGGCTCAGCGGGGCTGCCGCCTCTAATTAGGCCATAAGGGGAGCAGAGATGTTGTAGGAGGAGGAGACCCCATGCGCGGCGCGCTCCGCTCCACAGAACCCTTAATCCGCTGCCATGCAGATTACACGGATTCTGCAACCTGCATAGACCCGAATATACTGGACTATCCGCCATATTAGTGACCCCTCTCTTCTCTTCCAGGAGCGGAAGCTGAGTGCCCACCCCTATGTGGAGATCTATAAAGGGGATAAAATAATCTTCATGTGCCCCTTGTCTCGTCAAGATGACTTCTACGTACCTGAGATGAAAGAGCTACTGAGGAAGGAGAGAGGAGAGGCGCCTCTGCCAGAGTCTGAAGGTATGTGCCAGCTCTCTAACACTTGGCACCTGGGGCATTGCCCCTCCACATGCTGGTTGTGTAGGTAAATTATAAGCATTAAATAATAGTATAGGCCTGTGATGGCCGACCTCCGGCACTCCAGCTGTGGGGTAAAACTACAACTCCCAAGATGTACACTTGCTTGGCTGAAATGAATGGAGCATTCTGGGAGTCGTAGTTTCACCACAGCTTGAATGCCGGAGGTTAGAGGCCTTCTGAGAGCATGGGGAGGCCAGGAGGAGCTGAGCCCTTGATGGTGTATTCCAGTAACACGATGGTGTCCCTGTCCACTGCATGATTGTCAGGGCGCCTTCACACAGGGCAGATTTTGTTGCAGAAAGTTTCTGTGAGTGAAAATAAGTTTCATTTATCTGAATGAGGAGTCCAGTGCTCGCGCCAAAGGAACCCCATTCAGATGAATGAAACTGAATTTCAACAAGGTCTGCCACGTGTGAAGGTGCACTTACATTGGTGGGAGTCCGACTACCGGGATCTTCACCAATCGCAGGAATGGGGATCCTGTGTTCTGTTGGAAGATAGTGGAGCGCAGGACGCCACCATTATGGAAACTGACGTTTAAAGACCTAATGATAGAGCAGCAGCAGAGCAGTACATACCTCACAGCTGACCTCCAGCCCCCCAGCAGGATGCAGGCGGCCCCCAGCGGCCACGCGGTTTATAACTTCTACCTGATGGTCGCCATCCGCTGAGTTGTCTGTGCCCCATTGAGGCCTTATTCTGTGCTGTATACCGCCAGGTGCACTATCTGGACGATGACGTGTCCCTGAGAACTTCTGCTCTGGATGCTAGAGACGGTGGTGTGGAGCTCTCACATGGCGGTCTCGTTCTTCCTTGCAAGTTATAGGTGGGGGCAGCAATCGGCTGGTATTGGAAATGTTCTTTTCACCAGTGACGAAGTTCTCGAACACTCCTCTCCCTGTGTGACAATGTGACTGTCCCCTTCCAGGGCTCCACACAGAGCAACCTAAAGCGTCCTAGAACCTGATCTCGCTCACTGGGTTGCTGAATGTGAATTTCACGGTGCATCACGTCTTGGAGCAACAGCAGCAATTTCACAAACCAACTTTCCAAGAGAACATCCGAAGAGGTGCAGTCCTGACCCAAATGCGGTCGAGCTGCGGTGACAGGACCAGAAACGTGCAGATCTACGGAGACGGACAGTATGAAAGCCTGAGACCGGATTCTAGAGGGGACTTGGTTACCATTAGGTGGTCCTCCCGGTGTCGCATGGGCTGCCTGTTATGGATCTCTGATCCTGAACCTTGCTCATGTGATTCTTCATCTTCCCTAATATGAAAACTGCTGAGGGTGACGAGCCTGCAGTACTCGGGGTGGGGGTGTCTGGGAGGGGGGGGGGATTATCCAGTTCATAGGTCAGTGTCACACGGCGCTGGTCGTCGGAGCTGGACAGCTTCTGTCTCTTCTAATTGCTTCCTGCGCGCTCTGCCAGGCTTGCACTTGGATTACGTACCTCCCAGGGTGCTTTGTTTTGCTTCCTGCTGCCCTTATGATGGGGGGTCTGGGACCTTGTAGAGTCAGGATAGCAGACCGAGTCCTCCAGCTGTGTCAGCCACAATTAACATTATTTTGCACTTAATGACTCCCCAGAGCTCTGTCACCAGCCGTGGGCAGTACCAGCTGTCACTGTCACCTCTTCGTGTTACGTTGCCCTCTGCCCTGGCTCCCGGCAGTCGCTGCCAGCCAAGGTCATTATTTGTCCTGGTAGGCAGGCAGCGCGTGAGGCGCAGATTTGGTTAATGTGCAGGCGGGGGCAGGACGTGGAGCTGACACCCCTCATCCTCTCCCTCTATTATTATCTGTATGTGTTATTAGGCAGCTGGAGGCTGACGCACCACATGGGCGTTGGGTACAATAAATGGCATGTTATAATCTGCCGGGTCGGGGGCCCACCTGTGAGGGAGCGACAGGATAGTCGTACTAAAATTAGGGATGCCGAATCGGAGTAGAGATGGAAAGCGGCCATCACGGGGAAAATAACGTATTGGTGCCAGAAAGAGGAAAAGCTCCGGGCAGCGGTGTGAGAGGAACCCGAGACATGGCGGAGCCGCCATGCTGTTCATGCACACGTGACCGCCAGGGCTTGTGGACAATGGACATGACATCATCGATGCAGGACCAGAGCGTGGCGGTATACATATAGGTGAATAGGGGGAAAATATGGAAAATTTAGCCCGCACAACCCCTAGCAGGTGCAGATTGCTATGGCGAAATAGAGATATAAATGTAAAAACACAAAATGCAATCGCACACTGCAACCAGCACTCTGCCCTGCCTTTTATGCTGGATGTTGAATAAGGCATTGGTGTACATTTTGGCCAAAGCGTAATAAGCCACTCGCCACGTCAAGGTCGCCTTCATGAGTGGTCCCTAACACTAGTTCCTACCTGTTATGGGCCATGACAGCCACATAAAGTCCAGGGAGCGCAGGTACAGCATGCATGCCAGGCACACTCTGCTTTTAACCCCGTCCGGTGCCATTACAGCTTTCATCGGATCCAGGGATGCAAGTACTCACATGCATGCTGAGCCCACTGAATAGGGGGCTCTGCTCCGGGCTAGGTTTTTAAAAATCTTGGGAAAACCCTTTAATAATTGCAAAATTAAAAGTTCTGCAACTTTCTAATAGACTTTGCTTTCTGATCCTCCTCATTTTTAAGATCTCTGCTACAGCTGACGATTTGTTACAGTGTATCATATGAGGGCTTTTTGCAGGATAAGTTTGCATTTCCCCCAAAATTATTTCTGGGGTGAAATTGTAAAAAAAAAAAAAAAAAACTACAATTCCATCTTCATTTTTTTGGGGGGTTTTGTTATTATAGCATTCACTTTATGCTAATAGTGACGGGACGTCTGCGCTCGCCATGACCACAGCGATACCGGACTGTGTACTGCTATTATGTTTTACTTTAAAAAGATAAATAAATAAATAAAAACCTTTGAGAAAATAACATTTTCTTCCCATTGCCATATTCTGACAGCCATCCCTTTTTTATATTCCATCTGCAGAGTTGTTCGAGGCCTTGTTTTTTGCGGGGTGAACTCTAGTTATTGGTACAGTCTTGGGGAATATATGACTTTTTTCCACTTTCTTGTTGGTGACAAAAATAGCAAATCACTTTTTATTTATTTTTATTTTTCTCTAATAGCTTGTTCATTTTCAGATGCTGTGAGGTCCCCCTTCTTCGTAACCCCATAGGTTCTAGGGTTGCTATTTGAAGGGTTAAATGACTGGGATTGGAGTCCTCTCCTTTTCTAGTCACTGCTGGCGGGTGTCTCTGTATTATGCATCCAGCACCCGCCATGTATGGAGCGAGCTCAGCGTGTGAGCCTGCACGCTAATACCATACATGTACGGCATTGGGCTACTCTCACACTGGTGCTCAGCGTCCAAAACGGATCAGTTTTGCCCTAATGCATTCTGAATGGAAAAGGATCCGCTCAGGATTCATCAGTTTGCCTCCGATCCGTCTCCATTCCGCTCTGGGGGCCGCCTGCAGCGTTTTGGTGTCCGTCTGACGAAACTGAGCCAAACGGACCCGTTCTGACACACAATGTAAGTCTATGGGGACGGATCCGTTTTCTGTGACACAATAGAAAACTGACCCGTCCTCCATTGACTTTCATTGGTGTTCATGGCGGATCCGTCTTGGCTATGTTAAAGATGATACAAACGGATCCGATCTGAACGGATGCAGACGGTTGTATTATCTGAACGGATCTGTCTGCAGATCCATGACTGATGCTCGCCAAACGCGAGCGTGAAAGTAGCCTAAAGGGGTTAAATGCTGAGAAACCGGCTGTAAGGACACGGCCGCTATCTTCTGCGCATAGATTCTCATCTTCTCCTCTTTCTCCTCCTCCAGGTGCTGAACTTGACCCCCTGTTATTAGAGGACACTTTAAGCTTGGAGCTGGTGTCGGAAAATCAGGAAGAGACGGAGGCTGAAGGCTCCCAACAAAAAGAGCAAACCAACAGCGAGAAGAGCCCCAGCGAGTCCGGGGCAAGCGCCTCATCCTTCGAAGAACTGGACCTGGACGGCAGCGCGGCGGCCAAAGACCAACAGGAGGCAAAAACAGAATGGAGTGAAATGCCGGAGAGCTGGGATAAAGAGAGAGCGGAGGAATGACTGATCGCAAACGAATCCTTGTAGATGATTATAGCCGTTAGTAAAGCCTTCACATAGCGACAGCGCGCTCCGCCCACCCGTGCACGTCCGGCGCGCGGCGCAGTCAGCTGCCAGCGCGGAGCTTTAGTTTATAGACGCTCAGTTTCTTTGCAGGAAAACTAAAGTTTTATTTGTCTTTTAACTTCTTGTATGGAAGTTGCCGCCTGTGGGCTACGAGGAGGCTCCAGCTGCTGATTTTAGCTGAGCGGAGAGCGAGGGCCGTGGGATCCGGAGAAGAGCCTCCTATGAAGGCGACTCCGATTCGCTTCACACGCATTGATGAAGAGTCTTGTCCTCAGAGCGTCGGCCGCTTTCAAGGTCGGAATAAAAGGTTTAGAAATAAACTGCACAAGACGAAGACGCCGCGTCCTGATCGAGCGGGACGGAAATCCATGTACACCAGCAGCGCCGTGCAGGGGTGTGACCGCGTGTGCGCTCAGGAAAAGTCCTTTAATCTAATGAGGCTTGATTGTTGCCAGATTATCAGGTGAAAATTCTGTGCATCTTGTCAGCCGCATCTCCTGCCTCTCCCCTTTATTCTGCAGTTCTGTGCCGGGTCTTTGGATGCCATCATTCTGATACCTGCTGGCGCATCCGTTATCTAGTATTGCGCGCCCTCCGGAGCTGATGACTTCTGCTTGTTCATTTGCATTCATGTCACTGCCAAGGAATGCTGGGCTGTCGGGTAAATTCCTGCTAATCTGGCATGAACTCTTTTGGCATGCCAGATTATCAGGTGCCATATAAAATGAATTGCACGGTTCATCAAGCTCCGGGAAAGAATTGTAAGACAAGAAGGAGAGCAGGATGAATGAAGCTAATCCGGCATCCGGTAATCCAGAAAGTCTCCTGCCTGCTCCCAGTGCAGACTGCAGAATAAACTCAGGAGACTGAGGAGAAGAACACGTTTAGTTGGGTTCCAGGCTGATTTGCTGGTGTCCATACATGGCTGCTCCCTTTACCTGTTCGGACAGTGACCCGTCCACCTGGAGGCCTCCTGCCGGAGCTGGCGGCCTCTTGTGAAGGACCTCGGTCATTGACCATGGAAGCTGTACCTTACTGCTCGCCTGCACAGCCGCAGGTTTCTTGCCCACGTTCCTGGAGCTAAGCTGTGTGGCCGAGCCCTGACACCTAGGACGATGTACCGACGAGTGGTGTCTGGTTTGTTGACTGCACTGATTGCTTCCCGTCCTCCTCCATCTTTATCCCGCACTTCTCCCGAGACCCGGGTCCAGCCCCTCCAGACAACGTGCAGGTGTCGGTCCTGTATGAGGGTCTGACCCGAGTCCTTCCTCAGCGGCTGTGCCTTTCCACCATCCCCGCTGTGGTTCTGAAGATTCCCGTATGTGATATTTATTTATTTATTGTCTTTTCACTTCTTGCGTTGGGTCTGTCGCCGTTCTCCGCTCGTCTCTGCAGCGTCCTATCATTTTCGGTAATTGTAGCCTTTCCGAAATAAACCTTGTTCTCTGAAATGTTCATGGCTCCGTTTTCTGTGTATAGCACAAAGCGCTAATTGACGCTTGGACTGTGAGGCGCTTTCTGTGTACCGCAATTATATCCGGTTTATGGGAGTGTTTACGTCACATCATCCCAGCACTTCACTTACTCCAGAGCTTCACTCACTATTCAACAGTCCATTCTGTGGAGCTGTGAGCAAGAGCAGATCTGGGAAAAAACATGGTGGACATCACCTGGAGAGCTGACGCTAAAGCCTCCGAGCACCTATAGAATCTCCACGGACAGCAGAGTCTCTGTATACATTGCAACTGCACCAGCAGAATAGTGAGTGCAGCTCTGGAGTATAATACAGAATGTAACTCAGGATCAGTACAGGATAAGTAATGTATGTACACAGTGACTGCACCAGCAGAATAGTGAGTGCAGCTCTGGAGTAGAATACAGGATGTAACTCAGGATCAGTACAGGATAAGTAATGTATGTACACAGTGACTCCACCAGCAGAATAGTGAGTGCAGCTCTGGAGTATAATACAGGATGTAACTCAGGATCAGTACAGGATAAGTAATGTATGTACACAGTGACTGCACCAGCAGAATAGTGAGTGCAGCTCTGGAGTAGAATACAGGATGTAACTCAGGATCAGTACAGGATAAGTAATGTATGTACACAGTGACTGCACCAGCAGAATAGTGAGTGCAGCTCTGGAGTATAATACAGGATTTAACTCAGGATCAGTACAGGATAAGTAATGTATGTACACAGTGACTGCACCAGCAGAATAGTGAGTGCAGCTCTGGAGTGTAATACAGGATGTAACTCAGGGTCAGTACAGGATAAGTAATGTATGTACACAGTGACTGCACCAGCAGAATAGTGAGTGCAGCTCTGGAGTATAATACAGGCTGTAACTCAGGATCAGTACAGGATAAGTAATGTATGTACACAGTGACTGCACCGGCAGAATAGTGAGTGCAGCTCTGGGGTAATGGTCAGTATGTACACAGTGACGGCTTTTCATGTAGTTCTTTGTATGGTGCTGGGTTATTAGAGGGCTGATTACTATTTCTGGGGTTTTCGCCCCTTGCCTTATCTTGTGCAGTGATGAAGCTTGGGTCGTGTTCAGACCCTCTAACCCATGTAAATTCACATTCTGTATACACCTGCAGTCACATGTTCTGGGATTCTTGTATCCATAGCAACAGCTTTAATGCAGTCACATTGTATCCACCTTCAGGAATACGTTGCTGGCACCAGTAAGGGCTTGTTCACATCTGCGTCTGAGGCGTCGTCACAGGTTTTGTCGTAAATAGTGGAGAGAAAAGTTCTACATGCAGTAATTTTTATTTGATAAAAAAAAAAAAAAAAAAAAAAAAAAAAGCGTTCTTCTGACCGCACTGAGCCCATTATAGTCGGTGGGATCTGTTTGGCTCTGTTCCTGTCAGTCATGTGCAGAATCCGGACAGGGCTTCCTATCGGTCCTTTGCGGCCTGCATATCACAGAGTCAGTCCATGCGGCTGCTATAGGACCTGGAGGAACATGGCTGCCCCTGTACCGAGGCTCCACGCACCTTCTCCTCTATAAAGGCGGAGTAGTCGGGGCAAACTGGGCGCACAGACCCTTCAGTTACTATGTTTTTGAAGATTCCCTTGCGTTCCCCTTTAAGACTTTAGATCTGTCTTTGTTTTCTTTAAAAGGAAAAGAAAAAATGTTCCTTAACAGCTTCTTAATGCATAAGGTTTTCCAGAGGGAAGGATGCGGTTCCCATGGAGACGATGGAGCTGCGATTGCTGTGGTCGCTCCTTTGACATGGTCTAGCGCCGATGATGTCACACATACATCCCGTGACCTCACAGCGCCCCCCCAGGTCACCCCCCCCCTAAAGTTTCTGGGGTGAATGATCATAGATGGGTGTGGGGCGCGTGGTTCTTGGCTGCAGGAGTCTGGCGGCGCGCGTCTCGTGTGGACAGGTTCTGGTAATTATTTTCCTGTTATTAAAGTTGCGCGGCTGCTGTGAAGAGAGATTCTGGTGGGCGAGCAATCAAAGTAATATCTAAGATAGATACCGAGAGGAGAGGACCAAGGAGGGGGAGAAAACACGGATAATACACCGCCAAGACCAGAGGACGGGGGGGGATACAGGATAGATGGATATGAAATAGAGAGGTGGACATGAGACAATCATCTCGATTTATATTGCGCCTAAATATTCGGCAGTCCTTTCTGTAGATAGATAGATGGATGAATAGATATGACACAGACAGATACGAGTGATCATCTTTATCTGGCGGCAGCTTGTTCTGCACGGCTTTCCATAGATATGAGACCGATATCTGATCTAGGCGGGTAGATATGATATAGATATGAGATAATAGGCGGATGTGACAGAAATGGAGTCTCTGACTCGTCTCTCTACCCCAGATATTCTGTACGTCCGTGGAGCTCACAGACGCAGCGGCTGCTCCTCCGTTTGCCCGGCGGGCAGGTCAGCCAGTCTGAATTAGCTATAAGAGCGGGGATTGGGTTTGTGTGCTTTATATATAGTACGTACTGGAGGCTGCGCATTAACCTCTGAAGGCGCACACAGCCTCTCCGTCACTCGATTTCATTCCACTCTACCGTTTTCCATCAGAAGGGATGGGGTTAATACTTTTGTCGTCCTTCCTCGGATACATTCTCGATCAAGCGATGGGGGGGATCAGTAGTAATTGTCCCCTAGAAGCTCTACAGGGGTCAGACTCACCAGTTTTGTGAATCCCCCGGAATGTGAAGATGTTCCAGTCCCTGTGTCCTTAAGGGATCCTGTCTAAGCCATTGAGGATCAGCGGATGGGGCAGAGCGCGGCGCTTGGGATCTCGCTGCGAGGGAAGACCTGAGGAAGAAAATCCTCCGACCTTTATAAGCCATGGAGAGAAATTATAACCCTGCGCTAACCAGGAATCAAGATGGACATGTTTAACGGGTGCAGCTCTTTGTCCTACTGCCGTACGTGTCGTCCGAAATGGCCAAAAATCTCCAAACTGTCCCAAAACCTATATACTGGTGTAGACTTATATACTACTGTAGACTTACATACTGGTGTAGACCTATATACTGGTGTCGACCTGTATACTGGTGTATACTGAATTATACCAGAATTGAACCAGAAGGGGATGACGGGTAATTAGACAGAATTAATGCAAACAATGTTTCACTTTTTCATCTTACTCTTCCCACTTTTCCACAACCTCCTGAAATACCCCACATCCATTCACACAGCAAGGAACTATTCATCTCTCCCTCCATCTTACCTTCTCATCTGACCGCTTGCACAAACTTGTTTGACAACATAAAACACTTCCTTCCCAAACACACACCGATACCTCCTGCCCTCTCTTATTCTCACCTATTAACACTTTCTCTGCTTCTCCTTATTGCTGGTGATATATCTCCAAATCCAGGCCCCCCTCAGCAAATCCCCACTATCACCTCCATGTCCCACTACAAAGCTCCTTCTTCATATTAAACATAATAACCATTCCTCTGACCCCTGCTCCTTTGGTTACTCTTGCAGGAGCATTATGGAATGCACTCTCTGTCTGTAACAAACTGTCCTACATTCATGAACTTTTCATCTCTCAAAACCTTTCCTTTCTGGGTCTCACAGAAACATTGCTGACACCCTCTGACACCTCCTCCCCTGCTGCCCTCTCATATAGTGGATTTTATTTCACTCACATCCCCCGCCCCTGCTGCAAACATGGTGGAGGAGTTGGTCTTCTCCTATCAGACACCTGCTCCTACAGCCGAACTCCACTGCCACCCTCCATTACGCTCACTTCATTTGAAGTACACTCTGTTCGCTTCTACTCTCCCTCCAACCTTCAAGTAGCCGTCATTTGCCATCATGCTCCTACACTTTCTTTCTGACGACATCCCCACTATCATCATGGGTGACTTCAACATCCCTATTGACACCTGCCACTCAGCCGCCTCTAAACTCCTATGACTCTCTTCCTCCTTCGACCTATCACAGTGGTCTTCAGCTCCCACCCACAGAGATGGTCACACTCTAGATCTTATCTTTACCCGCCTCTGCTCCCTATCTAACCTTTCTAATTCGCCTCTCCCCCTATCTGACCACAACCTACTCACCTTCTCCTCACTGGTCTCTTCTGCTGCTCCCCCCAGTCCACACACTAGCACACCCCCGCAGCAACCTTTAAATATCTTGACTTTCGCTTGCTTTCTGACTCTCTTCTGCCACTCTCTACCATTTGTTCCCTCCAAGACCCAGATGCCACCACCCTAAGTACAGCTCTGGACATTGTTGCCCCCCTCACACACAACAAAACCTGAAGAATTAACAGACAACCCTGGCACACCAACCTGACCAAAAACATCAGACAAGCTTCCAGGGCTTCTGAGCGGCGATGGAAGAAATCCCCTTCTAAAGATCATTTCACTGCATACAAGCAATCCCTTCTCATATTCAAATCCTCACTCGCTATTGCAAAACAGACGACTTCTCATCTCTCATATCTTCCCTGTCACACAGCCCTAAACAACTTTTTAACACTTTAAACTCCCTTCTCCGCCCGCCAGCGCCCCCACCCTCTCCTCTCATCTCAGCTGAGGACTTTGCCAAATATTTAAAACAAAAGATAGTCAACATCAGAGAAAGCTTCAGTCCCCACAGCCCCTCTACACAACTGCTCGGTCCTCTTCTCCCAAAACCCGCTTCTCCACCATTACAGAAGAAAAACTCTCCACTCTTCTCTCCAGATCACATCTGACCACCGGCGCACTTGACCCAATCCCATCCCACCTCATCCCTAACCTCACCACAGTGTTTATCCCAGCCCTAACTCATCTCTTCAACCTATCACTAACCTCTGGTGTCTTCCCCTCTGCTTTTAAACATGCTACCATTACACCCATCCTCAAAAAGCCTTCACTTGACCCATTTTACTTGAACAACATGTCCATTCTGAACTGTCCTCTTACCTCTGCTCCTGCTCCCTCTTTGACCGGATACAATCTGGCTTCCGATCCCACCACTCGATTTAGACTGCCCTTACCAAAGTCACCAATGACCTACTGACAGCCAAAACCAGAAAACATTACTCTGTCCTCCTTGACCTGTCCTCTGCCTTCGACACTGTCGACCACTCCTTTCTGTTACAAACCCTCTCATCTCTTGGCATCACTGACCTGCCCCTTTCCTGGATCACATCATACCTCAGACCGGAAGTTTAGCGTCTCACACTCCCGCACCACCTCCTCGTCTCATTCCCTCTCTGTTGGTGTCCCACAAGGCTCTGTCCTAGGACCCCTGCTCTTCTGTATCTACACTTTTGGCCTGGGACAGCTCATAGAGTCCCATGGCTTTCAGTATCACTTATGCTGATGACACACAGATCTACCTCTCTGGTCCAGACATCACCACCTTACTATCAAGAATCCCACAATGTCTATCTTTTATATCATCCTTCTTCTCCTCTCGCTTTCTAAAACTTAACATGGATAAAACAGAATTCATAATCTTTCCCCCATCTTGCTCAACTGCCCCCAACAGACCTATCTATCATGATCAATGGCTGCACACTCTCCCCGGTCAACAAAGCCCGCTGCCTTGGAGTGACCTTGGATTCTGCCATCGCCTTCCGACCGCACATCCAAGCCCTTTTACCACCTGCCGCCTTCAACTCAAAAACATCTCCCGCATCCGCGCTTTCCTTAACTTTGAATCTGCGAAAAATGCTTGTACATGCCCTCATCATCTCCCGCCTGGACTACTGCAACACTCTCCTCTGTGGCCTTCCATCTAGCACTCTCACATCCCTCCAATCTATCCTCAACTCTCCGACTAATCCACCGCTCACCCTATTACTCCTCTGCCAATCCCTTCACTGGCTCCCCATTGCCCAACGAATTCATTTCAAAATACTAACAAATACATACAAGGCCGTCCATAACCTGTCCCCCCCCCCCCCCCCCCCCTACATCTCTGAGCTCCCAGTACACCCCCACACGCACTCGCCGGTCCTCACAAGACCTCCTCCTCTCCTCTTATCGCCTCTTCCCACAATCTCCTCCAGGATTCCTCCCGTGCATCCCCCATACTCTGGAACTCTCTACCCCAACATATCAGACCCTCACCTACAGTGGAATCCTTCAAAAGAAACCTGAAAACCCTCCTCTTCAGACAAGCCTCCAACCAGTGACCCTGCTGCCTCTATACCGCCACAACCAACTTCACCCGCACCTACTGTGTCCTTCTCTCACACCATATAGATTGTAAGCCTCGCGGGCAGGGCCCCCTCTCCTTCTGTACCAGTCTGTAACTCGTCTTGTTCATGCCTAGTGCAATTGTCTGTATTATGTATGTGCACCGCTTATCATATGTACAGCGCTATGGAATGAATGGGGCTTTAATAATAATAATAATATTGGTTTTAACTGGTGCAGCATTCTTATCAGCCCCACCACCATCTTGTGCATTATATAGTGCAGAGACACGGTGGTTCATAGGCTTTTTTTGTGGGCTCAGAAGCTTTATCCCGAATTTTTCCACTGTTTTTCTCCACTTCCCCTTTTTACATCTTTTTTTATTTTTTTGCAGATTTGTCTTTTGATCGGAGAGTCTCTGAATTGTCTGCGGATCACTGGACTGAAGGAGTTTGCAATGTCTCAGAGAGTCTCTGGATTGTGTGCAGAGGATTTGAATGATGGTGTTTGCAGCACCATGGAGAGCCTTTGGATCAGGGCGGATTGGCAATAGACCCTACAGGGAAATTTCCCAGTGGGCCGATCCCTAGGAGGGCCACCCAATCCCTCCTGATGGCCACCAGCCAGGTACATAATGATCTGATTCTCTCCTACACACCTGGCCAGTAGCCGCAGGTGTCCTCCTGAATTCAACTGTATTGACGTCCTCAGGACAGTAACACAGTTGAATACTGTGCAGAAGGTGGCAGTATTTTGGGCTGCACTGTGGAATTTGGTTCAGCTGGGGCGGTATATTGCTCTGCACTTTGGTATTGCTGGCCCTGCCTAATTACGTTGCCCGCCTTCTGTCATTTTAGACCTACCTAGATCATGGGTCCACTTTTACAAAAAAAATTCCAGGGCCACTTTTAGTTCCCATTCCGCCCCTGCTCTGGATTGTCTGCAGAGCATCAGAATGATGGTGTTTGCAGCATCTCAGAGAGTCCTTGGATTGTCTACAGAGCCCCGAACTAATGGTGTTTGCAGCTCCCCGTAGAGTCTCTGGATTGTCTGTAGAGCATTAGACTGATGGTGTTTGTAGTGTCTCAGAAAGTCTCTGGATTGTCTACAGAGCCCCGAACTGATGGTGTTTGCAATGTCTCGGAGAGTCTCTGGATTGTCTGCAGAGCAGCGGGCTGATGGTGTTTGCAGTGTCTCGGAGAGTCTCTGGATTGTCTGCAGAGCACCGGAGTGATGGTGTTTGCAATGTCTCGGAGAGTCTCTGGATTGTCTGCAGAGCAGCGGGCTGATGGTGTTTGCAGTGTCTCGGAGAGTCTCTGGATTGTCTGCAGAGCAGTGGGCTGATGGTCTTTGCAGCGTCTCGGTGAGTCTCTGGATTGTGTACAGAGCCCCGAACTGATGGTGTTTGCAATGTCTCGGAGAGTCTCTGGATTGTCTGCAGAGCAGCGGGCTGATGATGTTTGCAGTGTCTCGGAGAGTCTCTGGATTGTCTGCAGAGCACCGGAGTGATGGTGTTTGCAATGTCTCGGAGAGTCTCTGGATTGTCTGCAGAGCAGTGGGCTGATGGTCTTTGCAGCGTCTCGGAGAGTCTCTGGATTGTGTACAGAGCCCCGAACTGATGGTGTTTGCAGCGCCCCGTAGAGTCTCTGGATTGTGTGTAGAGCATTAGACTGATGGTGTTTGTAGTGTCTCAGAAAGTCTCTGGATTGTCTGCAGAGCACCGGAGTGATGGTGTTTGAAATGTTTTAGAGAGTCTCTTAGGTGTTTGCAGCATCTCAGAAAGTCTCTGGACTTCCTGCAGATCACTGGACTGATGGTATTTGCAGCATCGTGGAGCGTCTCTGGATTGTCTGCAGAGCCCCAGACTGATGGAGTTTGCAGCATCTCAGAAAGTGTCTGGATTGCATGCAGAGCACCGGACTAATGGTGTTTGCAATGTCTCGGAGAGTCTCTGGGTTGTCTGCAGAGCATCGAAACAATGCTATTTGTAACGTCTCGAGAGTTTATGGATTGTCTGTAAAGCATTTGACTGATGGTGTTTGCAGCGTTTCGGAGAGTCTCTAGATTGTGTGCAGAGCATCAGAAAGATGGTGTTTGCATCATCTCAGAGATATTCTGAATTGTCTTAAGAGCATCGGAATGATGGTGTTTGCAGCATCTCAGAGATATTCTGAATTGTCTTAAGAGCATCGGAATGATGGTGTTTGCAGCATCTCGGAGAGTCTCTAGATTGTCTCTAGAGACTCTATGGTTTGTCTGTTTTAGAGAGTCTCTTTATTGTCTGCAGAGCATCAAAACAATGGTGTTTGCAGCATCTCATGAAGTCTCTGGATTGTCTGCAGAGCATCAAAACGATGGTATTTGCAGCATCTCAGAGAGTCTTTGAATTGTCTGCAGAGCACCGGACTGAAGGTGTTTGTAGCATCTCGAAGAGTCTCTGGTTTGTCTGCAGAGCATCGAAACAATGATATTTGTAACGTCTCTGAGACTCTATGGATTGTCTGTAGCGCATTAGACTAATGGTGTTTGCAGCATCTCGGAGAGTCTCTGGAATGTCTACAGAGCACCGGAACGATGGTGTTTGCAACGTTTTAGAGAGCCTTTGTCTGCAGAGCATCAAAACAGTGGTGTTTGCAGGGTCTCAGAGTCTCTGGATTGTCTGCAGAGCACCGAACTGATGGTGTTTGCAGCGTCTCAGAGAGTCTCTAGATTGTGTGCAGAGCATCTGAATAATGGTGTTTGCAACATCTCGGAGAATCTTTGGATTGTCTGCAGAGCATCGAAACAATGATATTTGTAAAGTTTCGGAGACTCTATGGATTGTCTGCAGAGCACCGAACGATGGTGTTTGCAGCATCTCAGAGAGTCTCTGGATTGTCTGCAGAGCATCGAATGATGGTGTTTGCAGCATCTCGGAGAGTCTCTGGATTGTCTGGAGAGTACCGGAGTGATGGTGTTCGCAGCGTCTCGGAGAGTCTCTGGATTGTCTGTAGAGCATCGGAACAATGGTGATTGCAGCATCTCGGAGAGTCTCTTGATTCTCTGCAGAGCACCGGACTGATGGTGTTAGCAGCGTCTCAGACATTTTATGGATTGTATGCAGATTATAGGAACGATGGTGTTTGCAGTGTCTTGGAGAGTCTCTGGATTGTCTGTAGAGTATTGGACTGATGATGTTATCAACGTCTCGGAGAGTCTATGGATTGTATGCAGACCATCGTAACGATGGTATTTGCAACGTCTTGGAGAGTCTCTGGATTGTCTGCAGAGCATCAAAACGATGGTATTTGCAATGTCTCAGAGAGTCTCTGGATGGTCTGCAGAGCAGCGGGCTGATGGTGTTTGCAGCATTTCGAAGAGTCTCTGGATTCTGTGCAGAGCACTGGACTGATGGTGTTTGCAACGTCTCAGAGAGTCTCTGGATAGTATGCAGACCATCATAACAATGGTGTTTGCAACATTTTAGAGAGTCTCTGGATTGTGTGCAGAGCATCAGAAAGATTGGTGTTTGCAGCGTCTCAAAAAGTCTCTGGATTGTCTACAGAGCACCGAACTGATGGTGTTTGCAGCGTCTCGGAGAATCTCTGAATTGTCTGCAGAGCATCAAAACGATGGTGTTTGCAGCGTCGGAGAGTCTCTGTATTGTGTGCAGAGCACCGGACTGATGGTGTTTGCAGCGTCTCGGAGAGTCTCTGTATTGTGTGCAGAGCACCGGACTAATGGTGTTTGCAGCGTCTCGGAGAGTCTCTGAATTGTCTGCAGAGCACCGGACCGATGGTGTTTGCAGCGTCTCGGAGAGTCTCTGGATTGTCTGCAGAGCACCGGACTGATGGTGTTTGCAGCGTCTCGGAGAGTCTCTGGATTGTCTGCAGAGCACCGAACTAATTGTGTTTGCAGCGTCTCGGAGAGTCTCTGGATTGTCTGCAGAGCACCGAACTAATTGTGTTTGCAGCGTCTCGGAGAGTCTCTGGATTGTGTGCAGAGCCCCGAACTGATGGTGTTTGCAGCATCTCGGAGAGTCTCTGGATTGTGTGCAGAGCACCGGACTGATGGTGTTTGCAGCGTCTCAGAGAGTCTCTGGATTGTCTGCAGAGCACCGAACTAATGGTGTTTGCAGCATCTCGGAGAGTCTCGGGATTGTCTGCAGAGCACCGGACTGATGGTGTTTGCAGCATCTCGGAGAGTCTCTGGATTGTCTACAGAGCATCAAAACGATGGTGTTTGCAGCGTCGGAGAGTCTCTGTATTGTCTGCAGAGCACCGGACCGATAGTGTTTGCAGCGTCTCGGAGAGTCTCTGGATTGTGTGCAGAGCACCGAACTGATGGTGTTTGCAGCGTCTCGGAGAGTCTCTGGATTGTGTGCAGAGCACCGAACTGATGGTGTTTGCAGCGTCTCGGAGAGTCTCTGGATTGTCTGCAGAGCACCGGACTGATGGTGTTTGCAGCGTCTCGGAGAGTCTCTGTATTGTCTGCAGAGCACCGGACTGATGGTGTTTGCAGCGTCGGAGAGTCTCTGGATTGTCTGCAGAGCACCGGACTGATGGTGTTTGCAGCGTCTCGGAGAGTCTCTGGATTGTGTACAGAGCACCGGACTGATGATGTTTGCAGCGTCTCGGAGAGTCTCTGTATTAGGGCTGCACGATATGGGAATTTTGTGTGATTGCGATTAGGGCCCTAAAAATTGCGATAACGATATGCGATGCAATATTTTAAAGGAATTGTGCTAGAGGTCTATTTGCTTGGATTTTCCCATATGAGCCGCTGACGCGGCTGGGTATGACATAGTTATGGGGGATCTGTGGATGACGCTGAGTTGTGGGGGATCTGTGGGGGACCTGTGGAGGGCACTTATGGGGGACCTGTGGAGGGCGCTGTTATGGGGGATCTAATTGTGTTTGCAGCGTCTCGGAGAGTCTCTGGATTGTGTGCAGAGCACCGGACTAATGGTGTTTGCAGCGTCTCGGAGAGTCTCTGGATTGTCTGCAGAGCACCAGACTGATGGTGTTTGCAGCATTTCGGAGAGTCTCTGGATTGTCTGCAGAGCACCGGACTAATGGTGTTTGCAGCGTCTCGGAGAGTCTCTGGATTGTCTCTGGATTGTCTGCAGAGCAGTGGGCTGATGGTGTTTGCAGCGTCTCGGAGAGTCTCTGGATTGTGTGCAGAGCACCGGACTGATGGTGTTTGCAGCGTCTCGGAGAGTCTCTGGATTGTGTGCAGAGCACCGGAGTGATGGTGTTTGCAGCGCCCCGTAGAGTTTCTGGATTGTGTGTAGAGCATTAGACTGATGGTGTTTGTAGTGTCTCAGAAAGTCTCTGGATTGTCTGCAGAGCATCGAATGATGGTGTTTGCAGCGTCTCGGAGAGTCTCTGGAATGTCTACAGAGCACCGGAACGATGGTGTTTGCAGCGTCTCGGAGAGTCTCTGGATTGTCTGCAGAGCACCGGACTGATGGTGTTTGCAGCATCTCGGAGAGTCTCTGGATTGTCTGTAGAGCATCGGAACAATGGTGATTGCAGCATATTGAAGAGTCTCTTGATTCTCTGCAGAGCACCGGACTGATGGTGTTAGCAGCGTCTCAGACATTTTATGGATTGTATGCAGATTATAGGAACGATGGTGTTTGCAGTGTCTCGGAGAGTCTCTGGATTGTCTGTAGAGTATTGGACTGATGATGTTATCAACGTCTCGGAGAGTCTATGGATTGTATGCAGAGCATCAAAACGATGGTATTTGCAATGTCTCAGAGAGTCTCTGGATTGTCTCTAGAGACTCTATGGTTTGTCTGTTTTAGAGAGTCTCTTTATTGTCTGCAGAGCATCAAAACAATGATGTTTGCAGCATCTCATGAAGTCTCTGGATTGTCTGCAGAGCACTGAACTGATGGTGTTTGTAGCATCTCGAAGAGTCTCTGGATTGTCTGCAGAGCACCGAATTGATGGTGTTTGTAGCATCTCGAAGAGTCTCTGGATTGTCTGCAGAGCACCGAATTGATGGTGTTTGTAGCATCTCGAAGAGTCTCTGGATTGTCTGCAGAGCATCGAAACAATGATATTTGTAACGTCTCTGAGACTCTATGGATTGTCTGTAGCGCATTAGACTAATGGTGTTTGCAGCATCTCGGTGAGTCTCTGGAATGTCTACAGAGCACCGGAACGATGGTGTTTGCAACGTTTTAGAGAGCCTTTGTCTGCAGAGCATCAAAACAGTGGTGTTTGCAGCATCTCAGAGAGTCTCTGGATTCTGTGCAGAGCACCGAACTGATGGTGTTTGCAGCGTCTCGGAGAGTCTCGGGATTGTCTGCAGAGCACCGGACTGATGGTGTTTGCAGCGTCTCGGAGAGTCTCTGGATTGTCTGCAGAGCACCGGAGTGATGGTGTTCGCAGCGTCTCAGAGAGTCTCTGGATTTTCTGTAGAGCATCGGAACAATGGTGATTGCAGCATATTGAAGAGTCTCTTGATTCTCTGCAGAGCACCGGACTGATGGTGTTAGCAGCGTCTCAGACATTTTATGGATTGTATGCAGATTATAGGAACGATGGTGTTTGCAGTGTCTCGGAGAGTCTCTGGATTGTATGCAGACCATCGTAACGATGGTGTTTGCAGCGTCGGAGAGTCTCTGGATTGTCTGCAGAGCACCGGACTGATGGTGTTTGCAGCGTCTCGGAGAGTCTCTGGATTGTGTGCAGAGCAGCGGACTGATGGTGTTTGCAGCGTCTCGGAGAGTCTCTGGATTGTCTGCAGAGCACCGGACTGATGGTGTTTGCAGCGTCTCGGAGAGTCTCTGGATTGTGTGTAGAGCATTAGACTGATGGTGTTTGCAGCGTCTCGGAGAGTCTCTGGATTGTCTGCAGAGCAGCGGGCTGATGGTGTTTGCAGCATTTCGGAGAGTCTCTGGATTGTCTGCAGAGCACCGGACTGATGGTGTTTGTAGCGTCTCGGAGAGTCTCTGGATTGTCTGCAGAGCAGCGGGCTGATGGTGTTTGCAGCATTTCGGAGAGTCTCTGGATTGTCTGCAGAGCACCGGACTGATGGTGTTTGTAGCGTCTCGGAGAGTCTCTGGATTGTCTGCAGAGCACCGGACTGATGGTGTTTGCAGCGTCTCGGAGAGTCTCTGGATTGTGTGCAGAGCACCGGACCGATGGTGTTTGCAGCGTCTCGGAGAGTCTTTGGATTGTCTGCAGAGCAGCGGGCTGATTTCCTATTGCTTATCTTCTGTTCACTCCCGGCGAGCGCTCCCTGCCTTTTCCGTCATTTATTATTAGTACTTTCAGCTGCAGTCAGGAGGGCAGGACGAGGCATGAACGTCCCAACACCTCATTCTCACAGGCGCTGCCCGCTCTCTGGGGCACAACTTACTGCTTCATTACCAATAAAGAACGTGTGTGATCTAATAGCTGAGCACATTGAGGTAAGTGGCCCCGTGCTGCCAGAGAACGAGGCCCTGTGCTGATTGTATTTGTAATTGTTTCCTGGATGATTGACAGACACAGATTTACAACAAATTCCCTCGACTCATCAATAAACTGTACTGATCCTGAGTTACATCCTGTATTATACTCCAGAGCTGCACTCACTATTCTGCTGGTGCAGTCACTGTGTACATACATTACTGATCCTGAGGTACATCCTGCATTATACTCCAGAGCTGCACTCACTATTCTGCTGGTGCAGTCACTGTGTACATACATTACTTATCCTGTACTGATCCTGAGTTACATCCTGCATTATACTCCAGAGCTGCACTCACTATTCTGCTGGTGCAGTCACTGTGTACATACATTACTTATCCTGTACTGATCCTGAGTTACATCCTGTATTATACTCCAGAGCTGCACTCACTATTCTGCTGGTGCAGTCACTGTGTACATACATTACTTATCCTGTACTGATCCTGAGTTACATCCTGTATTATACTCCAGAGCTGCACTCACTATTCTGCTGGTGCAGTCACTGTGTACATACATTACTTATCCTGTACTGATCCTGAGTTACATCCTGTATTATACTCCAGAGCTGCACTCACTATTCTGCTGGTGCAGTCACTGTGTACATACATTACTTACCCTGTACTGATCCTGAGTTACATCCTGTATTATACTCCAGAGCTGCACTCACTATTCTGCTGGTGCAGTCACTGTGTACATACATTACTTACCCTGTACTGATTCTGAGTTACATCCTGTATTATACTCCAGAGCTGCACTCACTATTCTGCTGGTGCAGTCACTGTGTACATACATTACTTATTCTGTACTGTTCCTGAGTTACATCCTGTATTATACTCCAGAGCTGCACTCACTATTCTGCTGGTGCAGTCACTGTGTACATACATTACTTACCCTGTACTGATTCTGAGTTACATCCTGTATTATACTCCAGAGCTGCACTCACTATTCTGCTGGTGCAGTCACCGTGTACATACATTACTTATTCTGTACTGTTCCTGAGTTACATCCTGTATTATACTCCAGAGCTGCACTCACTGTTCTGCTGGTTATTGGGCTGACTGTGGATTCTCTGGGGGTAAATGTACAGGTTAGATATCTCGGGGCTCGCGATCGGTGGGAGGCGGTGACTAATCCTTACTTCTTACCGTGACTTTGCTCAGATGTTTCAGTATATTTCTTTTTCCCCGGACGACACTGTCCGTCTCAAGTGAATATTTTGGTTGCCATCGACCTCCTGGGTAAATCCTGGATAACATCCGAATCCTGCAGCATTTTGGAAAAAAAGTTTCCAAAGGAGGAACAGGTGATGGAAGGAAACGGAGGAAAGAAGGTTTCAGTGAAGCAGAAAGTCCTGAAAATTGTGCTGCAAACAGTAAAAAAATAAAAATAAAAATTCAAGCCGCTTCAGAGAGAATTCTCCTTTAACTCTGCGGCCTCCAACCTGTGATTCTCCAGATGTGAAGGGACTACAACTCCCAGCCAAAGACTAGAATCTGTATTTCCTTGGTGACAGACGCAGCAATTCCCAACCAGACTATTTTACGGCACCTGGTGTGCAGCAGTCGGGTCCCTCAGTCCTATAGGGGTTATTAGTGACCTGTCTGGCAGCAGTCGGGTCCCTCAGTCCTATAGGGGTTATTAGTGACCTGTCTGGCAGCAGTCGGGTCCCTCAGTCCTATAGGGGTTATTAGTGACCTGTCTGGCAGCAGTCGGGTCCCTCAGTCCTATAGGGGTTATTAGTGACCTGTCTGGCAGCAGTCGGGTCCCTCAGTCCTATAGGGGTTATTAGTGACCTGTCTGGCAGCAGTCGGGTCCCTCAGTCCTATAGGGGTTATTAGTGACCTGTCTGGCAGCAGTTGAGGGTCTCTCGGTCTTGTAGGGTTATTATTGATCGCTTATAATCTTTTATTAGGGAGGTTTTTTGCACTGTTTGAAGATTGTGCATGAGGGAGAGCAGAGTTATTAGATTTATGTTTTTTAATCCTTATATAATGAGCCCCAGATGCAGAAGAAGGCTAAGAGCGCGGAGCTCCATACACCGCTGAACCCAACATACAGAGAGAGTCTACAGAGGTCTGTACCGTAAGAGCGGTCACACTGCGGAGGTCTGCACTGTAAGAGCGCTCACACTGCGGAGGTCTCTACTGTAAGAGCGGTCACACTGCGGAGGTCTGCACTGTAAGAGCGCTCACACTGCGGAGGTCTGCACTGTAAGAGCGCTCACACTGCGGAGGTCTGTACTGTAAGAGCGGTCACACTGCGGAGGTCTGCGCTGTAAGAGCGGTCACACTGCAGAGGTCTGCACTGTAAGAGCGGTCACACTGCGGAGGTCTGTACTGTAAGAGCGGTCACACTGCGGAGGTCTGTACTGTAAGAGCGGTCACACTGCGGAGGTCTGTACTGTAAGAGCGGTCACACTGCGGAGGTCTGTACTGTAAGAGCGCTCACACTGCGGAGGTCTGTACTGTAAGAGCGCTCACACTGCGGAGGTCTGTACTGTAAGAGCGCTCACACTGCGGAGGTCTGTACTGTAAGAGCGCTCACACTGCGGAGGTCTGTACTGTAAGAGCGCTCACACTGCGGAGGTCTGTACTGTAAGAGCGCTCACACTGCGGAGGTCTGTACTGTAAGAGCGCTCACACTGCGGAGGTCTGTACTGTAAGAGCGCTCACACTGCGGAGGTCTGTACTGTAAGAGCGCTCACACTGCGGAGGTCTGCACCGTAAGAGCGGTCACACTGCGGAGGTCTGTACTGTAAGAGCGGTCACACTGCGGAGGTCTGCACTGTAAGAGCGGTCACACTGCGGAGGTCTGTGCTGTAAGAGCGGTCACACTGCGGAGGTCTGTGCTGTAAGAGCGGTCACACTGCGGAGGTCTGTACTGTAAGAGCGGTCACACTGCGGAGGTCTGCACTGTAAGAGCGGTCACACTGCGGAGGTCTGTACTGTAAGAGCGGTCACACTGCGGAGGTCTGCACCGTAAGAGCGGTCACACTGCGGAGGTCTGTACTGTAAGAGCGGTCACACTGCGGAGGTCTGTACTGTAAGAGCGGTCACACTGCGGAGGTCTGTACTGTAAGAGCGCTCACACTGCGGAGGTCTGCACTGTAAGAGCGGTCACACTGCGGAGGTCTGCACTGTAAGAGCGGTCACACTGCGGAGGTCTGTACTGTAAGAGCGGTCACACTGCGGAGGTCTGTACTGTAAGAGCGGTCACACTGCGGAGGTCTGTACTGTAAGAGCGCTCACACTGCGGAGGTCTGTACTGTAAGAGCGCTCACACTGCGGAGGTCTGTACTGTAAGAGCGCTCACACTGCGGAGGTCTGTACTGTAAGAGCGCTCACACTGCGGAGGTCTGTACTGTAAGAGCGGTCACACTGCGGAGGTCTGTACTGTAAGAGCGGTCACACTGCGGAGGTCTGTACTGTAAGAGCGCTCACACTGCGGAGGTCTGTACTGTAAGAGCGCTCACACTGCGGAGGTCTGTACTGTAAGAGCGCTCACACTGCGGAGGTCTGTACTGTAAGAGCGCTCACACTGCGGAGGTCTGTACTGTAAGAGCGCTCACACTGCGGAGGTCTGTACTGTAAGAGCGCTCACACTGCGGAGGTCTGTACTGTAAGAGCGGTCACACTGCGGAGGTCTGTACTGTAAGAGCGGTCACACTGCGGAGGTCTGTACTGTAAGAGCGCTCACACTGCGGAGGTCTGTACTGTAAGAGCGCTCACACTGCGGAGGTCTGTACTGTAAGAGCGCTCACACTGCGGAGGTCTGTACTGTAAGAGCGGTCACACTGCGGAGGTCTGTACTGTAAGAGCGGTCACACTGCGGAGGTCTGTACTGTAAGAGCGGTCACACTGCGGAGGTCTGTACTGTAAGAGCGGTCACACTGCGGAGGTCTGTACTGTAAGAGCGCTCACACTGCGGAGGTCAAGCGAGGTCTGTACTGTAAGAGCGGTCACACTGCGGAGGTCTGTCACTGTAAGAGCGGTCACACTGCGGAGGTCTGTACTGTAAGAGCGGTCACACTGCGGAGGTCTGTACTGTAAGAGCGGTCACACTGCGGAGGTCTGTACTGTAAGAGCGGTCACACTGCGGAGGTCTGTACTGTAAGAGCGGTCACACTGCGGAGGTCTGCACTGTAAGAGCGGTCACACTGCGGAGGTCTGCACTGTAGAGCGGTCACACTGCGGAGGTCTGCTACTGTAAGAGCGGTCACACTGCGGAGGTCTGTACTGTAAGAGCGGTCACACTGCGGAGGTCTGCACTGTAAGAGCGGTCACACTGCGGAGGTCTGCACTGTAAGAGCGGTCACACTGCGGAGGTCTGCACTGTAAGAGCGGTCACACTGCGGAGGTCTGCACTGTAAGAGCGGTCACACTGCGGAGGTCTGCACTGTAAGAGCGGTCCACACTGCGGATGTAAAGAGCGGTCACACTGCGGAGGTCTGCACTGTAAGAGCGGTCACACTGCGGAGGTCTGCACTGTAAGAGCGCTCACACTGCGGAGGTCTGCACTGTAAGAGCGGTCACACTGCGGAGGTCTGCACTGTAAGAGCGGTCACACTGCGGAGGTCTGCACTGTAAGAGCGGTCACACTGCGGAGGTCTGCACTGTAAGAGCGGTCACACTGCGGAGGTCTGCACTGTAAGAGCGGTCACACTGCGGAGGTCTGCACTGTAAGAGCGGTCACACTGCGGAGGTCTGCACTGTAAGAGCGGTCACACTGCGGAGGTCTGCACTGTAAGAGCGGTCACACTGCGGAGGTCTGCACTGTAAGAGCGGTCACACTGCGGAGGTCTGCACTGTAAGAGCGGTCACACTGCGGAGGTCTGCACTGTAAGAGCGGTCACACTGCGGAGGTCTGTACTGTAAGAGCGGTCACACTGCGGAGGTCTGTACTGTAAGAGCGGTCACACTGCGGAGGTCTGCACTGTAAGAGCGGTCACACTGCGGAGGTCTGCACTGTAAGAGCGGTCACACTGCGGAGGTCTGCACTGTAAGAGCGGTCACACTGCGGAGGTCTGCACTGTAAGAGCGGTCACACTGCGGAGGTCTGCACTGTAAGAGCGGTCACACTGCGGAGGTCTGTACTGTAAGAGCGGTCACACTGCGGAGGTCTGTACTGTAAGAGCGGTCACACTGCGGAGGTCTGTACCGTAAGAGCGCTCACACTGCGGAGGTCTGCACTGTAAGAGCGGTCACACTGCGGAGGTCTGTACTGTAAGAGCGGTCACACTGTGGAGGTCTGTACCGTAAGAGCGCTCACACTGCGGAGGTCTGTACTGTAAGAGCAGTCACACTGCGGAGGTCTGCACTGTAAGAGCGGTCACACTGCTGAGGTCTGTACTGTAAGAGCGGTCACAACTGCGGAGGTCTGTACTGTAAGAGCGGTCACACTGCGGAGGTCTGTACCGTAAGAG